>NW_007578221.1:257796-305152 GCF_000690725.1 Stegastes partitus
CATCACTGCAGAGTGAAATACTTCTGGGTTGTGGACAAAATAAGATATTTAATAGAACAGGTTCTGTCACTGGGGGCCACTAATCAGAATAATCTACAACCCTCAGGCGCTGCAGAGTTAATAACTACCGTCTGAGAACTGGTTTCGTCAAAACAAACATTCACCTCAACTGTTGCTCGATGTAGATTATTGTAGTTTATTTAAATCTATCATCTGCAATAACAGATTTCCAGCCACTGGGGGACTGAACAAAAAGGTGGGAACAAAACATCATCTTTACAAACTGACTAAAGCTGCAACTGATAATTACTTCCATTGTTGATTAATATGTTGATTATCATCATGATTAATGCATCTGTTGTTTGACCCATAAAACTGATTCTCTCTTTAACCTAATTAGTGCAGCTTAGCCCCGCTGTGCTTTATGTTCAACAAAGACCGTTTCAGTAACAAACTCTCACTTTTCTTGTCTCAGATTAGGAGGCAGTGTGGTACAAACGTAACCTTAAAAAGCTGGAATGCTATATATTGTTTGCTTTTTTTTTGTCAAGAGTAAAAGCTTTTCTCTTGCTTGGTCTTCCATTTTATGCATTAAAGATAAACTGACAAAGAGCCTTCACTACACATTACATTATTATGAGTTATGACTTTAGTGCAAATGCTCATTTTGTTCCCACTGAAAAAGAATCATATATAAAAAGGAGGTTCTGCTCAGTCTGTATCTAGCTGGTGAATATGATCTGCGGGACCACGATGCTTCATTTTCTAACCCGTTTGAGCTCTGTCAAAACAAAGTGCAGCTCCCGAGAACTGGACGCTGCACTTGGATTGTGTTTCAAACTGCGACTGTTAGCAGCAGACGTTAGAGGAAGGCAAAGCGAAGACGTCACCAGAGAAGCGGCGCAGAAGCAAGACACGAGAAAACATCACCGGCAGCTTGTAAGACGATGCGCGGCAGCCGAGGAAGTGTTTGTCAATAAGGAAAGGAACACTCAGACAGAGCGGCTTTGTTTACAGCAATAATGCAGCCGATACTAATGCAAACAGGAAGGCAGCAGCCTCATTAAGCTGTTTAAGTGATGGAGCAGTTTGACAACTCCCCAGGCATTTATGTAGATGAGCACTAAACACAACCAGACGTAGAGAAAGCTGCCCATTTGGTAGTTTCTGTTTTTGCTGCAAACCCGCCCGTCTTTGGTTTTCCTGATAATCATTTTATAAAGTCACTGCGTTGGGCACCGACACAACCACGCCCGCCTCAACATGCGTCTGACTGCTTTTTAAAAGCTAAAGTGTTTTTGTGGTACAGTTACCGCATTGTGCTCATGCTCTGAATGTCAAACGAGTTCACAATCAATTGGGATAATCAAATTAGATTTTCTGAAGTGCATTAAGTTTGTGTGTGATTATGTAAGGCAGAAAGCTCATAAGTGGCACATGATGAAGCTGTAGCCTTGAATGACCTTGCGCAGCCCACATCTCTTTTAAAATAGACGGTGGCCTGAATAACTGTCTGAGAGCATCTCAAATATGGAAACGAATTAAAAAAAGTCTGATTGGTTCCTGTGCAAACATTAGGGAGCTGGCACATCCGGCATTTGCGTCTGGATTATGAACTATAAATGGCTAAATGAGTATGTACACATCCTCAGGAACCGAGGGCAGGAAGAGGTTGTGTGGCAGACGGGGGAGGAAGAGCAGAGACAATAGCGCAAACTAGATTTCCATCGACGAGCAGCAGTGACGCATCCAAACTTCACAGATAAAACTTACTTCAGCGTCTTTGTTGTTTCATTTCGTTGGAAAGTGTCGAGCTGTTGCGTAACGAGCTCGTTCCTTTGGTATCCTTGTGCGTCTGCGTGCGTCGTATCAACCGCTCACACGTTACCCAACTCCAAACAACCATATCCTGTAGCCAAAGCTCAGCGAGGCCTCGCCGAGCCAAACTGTTTTCATCTCTGTCAAACAGTCGACGGAAGGGAAGGACAAAACCTTCAAACCGGTGACACGCTGTGGCTGCCAGAGGGCTTGTTTTCTACCGCCAGAAGTTAACTCACGTCCACCTGACTCCATTACAGCTTCTCACAACCCACGCTGACGTACTTTAACGTCTTACCAATAGTTCAAGATCACAAATATTTAGTTCGACTTCACAAAAGACAACAGACTCATTAAAAAAATGCAACAAGAACAACACAATTTTGGCACTGATACTTGCAAAACTACACATAACTAAGTCAAACAACTGACTCACTGATTTTCTTTCCTGAGCAAAATGACAAAAAAATAAAAAAGCACACATCCTCACATTTTCTTTTGTTCTCTTAAATGGCATAATTTGCTGCTTTTCATACATGAACTGTACGACTGAACACCACGGGTTTAGTATCATCCTGATCTCGACATCTTTAAGAAGAATGCATGTCAAAAATGATAATCTGAAATCAAACACTTTCTAGTTGCAGCCCTTAAAACCATTTGATGGAGCTCTGGTCCTGCTGCTTTTGCTACTGGAAACGTATGAGTCGGAAAAACCTCAGCACATGAGTATTACTTCATAAAACTACTATAACCTCACATGCCAAGTGTATATGACGCAACACAACGCATGCTGGTGTTTAGGATTACTTCCTAAAAATGCTGAATAACTGAAATGTGTTCTCAGAGTAGGTGGAGAACAGAGGAAACAAAAGCAGAACCAGTGACAAAGCATTGCTGGTTGTGAGAAAATACTGACAAATTCTGCAGAACTGTAGTAAACAGTACCCTCATTCAGACGAGTATTTTGAGATTAATGCTCTCGTTGCTCACAGGTGTGGTCGTGATCTTCAACACTGCTCTCCAGCCCATTTCCCCTCATCAGTTGTTCCTACTCCCAGAGCTAATTAACCACCGAGGTACATTTCCTTTCCATTCATTCTGGCAGCGTCGGAAGCGACTGCACAACAGTGACTCACCGACGTAAGAAACGCTCAAAACAATGTCGGGAACAAACAACGGCACCTCTCGGCAGACGCTCTAGTACGCTGTGCCCAAACTTGACGAGAACGCAGTAAGACAATGATGTCAAACATACCATGAAGGCAATTAAACTGCTTCTGTCCGCTAATGTGAGTCACTTCTCGCTCTGGCTGGGCGTGTTTCACTTGTCAAAATCAGATTTAGGAGGAAAGACGCTGAAACAAGCACAACGTGGAGACAGCTGTGCCGGTGTCGGTAGGCTACCTACAACATGTTTGTGGCGTGTCGACATCCACTCACAGCGCGTGCCACATTCATCTAACCTCACCCAGCAAAGTGTGTCGCTGCCCTAAATGCTGCACTTTGGTGTCTTGCTTGCTCAGCGTGCCAAATTCATGCCAGGTAGCACTTACAGAAAGGCTCTGAGTGTGCGCCGCTCATTACGGGCCATGCTGGCGTCAGTTTATTGTTTCCCATCACACTAATGTCTGTAAAACCCACTGATGTGTCTGCCAAAGTCGGGCAGCACCGCTGACTGCAAAATGACGGTAACGTTATGGATTATTTGTGTCGGCGCAGCAGATCCCGGTAAGCTGGTTTTAATGGATCTGAGGAAACAGCAGCAGTCAAACACTTGGACAGAAGCAGCTGCTGTGACTTGGTAAAAACGTTTTCAGGTTTTATTTCTTAAGGTGTGTAAACCTGTGTTTGAAAACCCTCTTTTACATACAAGGCTCAGATCAAATCAGACTCTCAGCGATGCTATCGGACATAGATTTTGGCTTTGTAGTTGAATCTAAGTGTCTCGTCTTTGAGCTGATACGTCCATGTAGAGATCATAGTGACGTCTATCGGCATGCTTGTTAAAAAACGTTCAAGGAAACGGGCAAGTCGTGTATCCTGTGATCTATACGTGCCTCTATGGACTCTAGATACTGTGGATTTTCCTACACACAGCACATAAAGGACTTTTGAACAGCACGTTAAGCAATGACTGATATGAAACTGACACCACAAGCCGACCAATCTGGGAAATTCTGCACACTTCCTACACATTTTGCTGCCGCACATGTGCTCAGAAGAAGAGGTTTTGCGTGTTAACAGACATTTAGAAACTGAAAACAGGTTGTTGTGGTTACAGAGCGGCCGGTTACTCGCACGTGGAGACAGTTGGGCTCGTTGATTGCATGCGTCAGTGTCCCGCTAGTTACACTAAAAACTCCACACGTATCGGATAATCTTGGAAATATTGACGGGAAAGTAAACGGGACAATCTGACAGAAAGGTTTTTTGTAGTTGTGTGCTCCATTTGGTGCTAAGCTAGGATCCATGGGTCCCTGAATAACAGAGATATAAGTGATAGTAGTCCTCGTAGCTAGCAAGCCATGGTACCAAAATGAGGAGAAAAAAAAAGCTTCACGATGATCTCCAGCCAGTTTTTGAAATATTTTTGGTCCAGCCACACTTTTCCTGCAATATAAAGTCCTGCCCCTCTATGGAAACAGCACAACCATGGCTAGAAGCAGAGAAAACATTAGGATTTTTGGGGGGGATTCTTTATTTTACAAACTTTCTTGTTTTCTGGCGGTTCTGCAGACACACAGCCTGCAGCTCAGCCCACTTCAGTCGAAAAGTCTTTTCGTCAAGGAGCTATTGGTGATGTGACGACTGGCTTTGTGGCTACGCCAACGAGAAGAGTTGGGGAGACACCTGCAGCAAAGGGTCGTGAGTGGGAGTCAAACCCACAACCACTGAGTCGGGGAACTATAGACCCTATACATGGGTCGCTACAGGGGCGCCCCGGTGCAAACAGATTATTACGGCAAATGGTTAAATGAGACTTCTAGATGAAATGGCATGATTTAGCTTTAGCCCACATTTAGTCAGGTTTTCTGACAGAGCAGGACGTCCCAAAAGAGTCGTTCAAGGACTGTTGGAAATCCTGTTTTCACAGCTGCTGTCCTTTTGGCAGTTCTTACCTGCCGTTGAAAACCCTTGCCGACAGGTTCTGGGGTTCAGAGGCTAACAAACGATCAAATGTGAGTCAAGGTGAAAAGTGTAGTGCCAAAGTCTGCTGCTAAAGAACACAACAAAAGAAAGCAGCTGTTTGGGCCTGTGCTGGGTGTGCAGAAGCAGAAGTAACAGGGCTAAGCTACTGGCAGCCACCAGCGGCAGCAGTTTCCCACTAATGTGAGCTGAAAGTGGGTTATTATCTGGATTTCGACTGCTTCTCACGCTCACACTTGGGGAAAGTTGGCCCGACTGCTTTAACTGCCGATGCTAGCCGAGTTGACCACAGGATCTTCCACACTTTTACACTTCTTGTAGCCCTCCAGTGAGCTGCAGACATTTCTGTTGTTCTGTACAGTAAACCTGGAGGCGATGCAATGCTGTGTTTGCAGGCGTGTCAGGTGAGCTTATTTAAAACTGGATATGGTGGACGGCCGAGCAAACACATTCACTGTGTCAGCCTCTCTGGTCTGAGGTGTTGCCGGAGAAAACACTGGCTGCAAAGTCAACTGGTGCCGTTAGTGACAGGGTGTGACGTTCTGTCTAAACAGGGCAGAGCAGATTTCTGTGTTAACCACAGAGTGGTTCTAGCACAGATCTAATGGGAAGCCCCCATAATTAGCAGCACCCCTGGGTATCTGCAGGTCTCCCATCTGAGATGTGCTGAAATCACTGACCTCGAAATGAGGAGGAGACTGGTGATCTTTAAATTAGAAGGAGCACATTTTGATCCAAGATGCTGCACTTGAACAAATTAATTTTACTAGTCACATGTTTTATTCCTCCACTATCCAGCAAAGGCACCCACATCCATCAATAAATAAACCTGCCTTTGACACTGGTGTTCCAGGAAGAAACCTTGAGCCTCCCTTAGATTGCCCTTGATCATCTCCACACCACTAACTCACCACTACCAAGGAAACAGCGATGACGAGTGGTCCATTAGGTGACACGGATCACACCACGAGTGGATGAGAGAGAATGTCCCGTAAAGTGGCCGCAGGTTTGATTTGATCAACAGGTCACGGTGTCCTTGTGAGCAGGAAGCTGGAGCTCGCGTGTGTTCGCTGCGCTGACGGTTGAAGGAAAGCACTCTACACACGATGCAGAGAAATTATTGGCCATTAATGCCGAGCGCTTGCTTTTCCTGAGTGGCTCAAATGGCCCTGGAGATGACCAGAGAGTTCCTGTTAGTCCATTTGGCCAACAGAAACTCATCTTTGTCATGTCGAAAACGGAGAAAACGTCATAAAATACCAGTTATTGTTCAGGCTCATAGAATGGAAAAGCAAATGTGTACCCAATGTCTCCATCAGCCACCAACCATCCTCGTGCGTAAAACCACTCTCCTACCACAAACACACCAAACTGAGTCACTCTAAATTTATCTGATGCATCTCATCAGGGCGTAAGTGCCTATACGTAGGGATGACCTCAGCACGTCATCAGTTCCAGCTGATAAAGGTCCAAAACAAACACTGACGGGTAGATAGAGCCCGTCTCTGATAATCTGACAGTGTCTCAGTGACCACCCCGATCACTTCTCTAGAAAAGCTGCAGGAGATATCCAAGAGCCTTCAAACCATGGGAGGTATATTTGCATGTGGAACAACAGCACTAAATTCAACTTTTTCCAGATGGAAATGGTCGGGATGCGACAGCACATCAGAGGTCATAGTTTATCAGCTGCAGGTAAATCATAGCTGACACAGTGGATGTTGTCATTTTTATCACCTGTGTTTCCCGGCTGCCAGCGTCGGTATCGTGGGTGTGTCTGAAGGAGGAACGTTGACATAAGGAACCTGAATGACAGAAGGCTTTCACTTTTACACATTCATAAAGCCGGCGATGTTACGCAACGACTCGTGTGCATCCCTGTACAGGCACAACAGTAGGCTAATGCCACAGGGGAGACTTGACACAGCATGCAACATGTATTTTCTATACAAGAGTCAAATATCAGGATTTTTCTACTCCACTTATTGAAGAGTCAGTACTTGTGTGTATTTTTTCTTTACTTTTCTTCTCATGTGCATGTTTGGGATTAATAAAGGCTAATCTTAGCCTAATTATTTGGAGAAAAAACCTGGAAAATGTGAGCAAAAACCCACCATCATGCCTCTGTACAGTTCAGTAATTTCCCAGACTGGGATTAATAAAGTATTTTTCTATTCTTCTATTCTTCTGTACCTGAATGCAAACTGCTCCGTGTGGGACTATTGCGTCACAACTCACAAACCGTGCAGTGCAGGGACTAGATAACAGCGATTCGCTTCATTAGATCCAAAGGAGTCATTTGTTTGACCAGAACCGGTCACGCAGAACAGAAATCTATGCAAGCCAAATAATAAACTTTACACATGATGTTTGTGATAAGAGCGCAGAGCCAAGCTACTCGTCGTTATGACTAATCACAGCTCATTCTGTTCTTCATTTCGCCATCATGTGCGTCTTAAGCCCTGGTTGTAATTTAGCCACATTCTTATTTAGCAGTAACACAGAAACTCGCCCTGGCCCGGATGAAAGACACTGATCCAGAGTGCGGTTTGGACATTTCTGTCTAAACATAGCGGGGCTACAGAGCCGACACACGACTCTGCCCAGAAACTCTGGAAAATGTTGCTCATGTGATTAAAAACTTTAATCTAGCCGAGTATAAAAAGGCATCACGGGAGGAGGAAAGAGCCGACTTCTACTACTGTCTGGAACAGCAGGTTATCCAGGTTTTAAAAAAAGCCGCAAAGCATTCAGAATACATCCGGTTATCTCCTTCAAATATTAGATCAACTCCACACACATTTCATTGGTTTGCGTCACTGTGAACATCTGGCACGACGTGGTGAATGTTTACACCGAGCAGGGCTGCAGCTAATGGATGAATACTGATTCATCTCCTAGTTATTTTTAATATACAGTTTAGTCATAATGGTGGAAAACCTCTGTCACGGCTTCCAAGCTCAGACTCCCTTCTCAGACTTTTCTTGAACCTGGATCCTATCTGCTCACCTTCAGCTGGACCTGGAATGCGTTTCTGCTTCACTAAATCGATGTAAGCTGATCATTTACAGCATTTTGTGTGGTTAGCAGGATGAAAACTTTAATCTAGGAGGCATCAGAGAGGAGAACAGAAAAGGAGGAAAAAGTCTTTGTCCAAGGCTTTCTGCAAATAACATTAAAAAAAAATAAGAATTTATCAAGTTAGCTCCTTCAAGGATTAGATTACCTCCACACACGCTTTATTTGTTGGTCTCTATGGTTTCGTGGTGGATGTTTACAGAGCTGCATTAATCCCATCATCTCCTATTTATCCTTCATCATACCAGGAGTTCACTGTAGAAAACTTTTTGTTGTTTGTTTGAGATGAGATCAGGAAGCTGAGTGGATCTGACAACAACAGAGATAAGTTTGACTGATTCAGGTAGATGATGGAAAAGTGTTCTTCATTTACTGTTTAGTTATAATTGTTCAAGATCCCACATGTGGCTCCTTTTTTTTTAATTATTATTTTTTAACTTAAATAACCCTCATCTGCTCACCTTCACGTCTGACAAACGGGAGATTTAAAGTGTTTTTGTTCAACCCGAGTGACTACATCGATGTAAGCTAACCGTGTTTTAGCCTTTTAAAGCCGTGTGGTCGCTACCTGAGGAGCTGGCTGCTGTGTTTGTGTGTTTTCTTAAAGTTTTGCTGAAGGTAACCCAGTGACTAACTGGGACTAAACATGGCAGTCCTGGGACCAGCCGACCGGTTAGCTTACTTGCGTGAGAGCCGTTTGATGCGCTGCTCGCCGTGAACGCTCCTCTCAAGTCCCGACACCAACTCCTCCGGGGCCGCTTCAACTCCCTCCGGCCGTCCTCCCCACGGCCCCAAGTCACCCCAACAACGGCGGGGAAGACAAATAAATCCACATGAGTGAGTTTTCCGTCGTGGGATAATTGTTTTTTTTTCGCCCGTGAAGTCGCTGCTCCCGTTTTTCACTCCGCCGACGGCTGGAGACCCGAACACTGCCGCCGCCGCTTAAATGGACCGACTTCTTTTTTCGACGGTTGCGCGGGCACGCGGCGGTGTGCGCGGCTGTTCTGGGAGGAGCCGCCCCTCCCTCCCCTCCCTCCCCAGTCACACACACGTGCGCGCGCTTACAGAAACATACAGTCGTCCTCACGTTTATTTATTAAAAAAAGGCAAAATTCACACTGAAATAGCAAGAAACTTAAAAAAGTAATAAAAAATAAAAAAATTATAAATTGTAATTTAGCGAAACAAGACGTTGCTTTTGAATTGTGGTTGAAAAGAATAATTTTAAAAAACAAAACAAATTCGAGCACTTTGCTGATGAGCAGAGGGCCAGAATACCTGTCAACAGGTGCAGGAGTCTGATTGAGAGTTACAGGAAACACCTGATGGCAGTGATTGGCTCAAAGGGTTGTTCAGCTACATATTAGTTTATGTGTCCCATCATGCAGTTTTTTTTTCTTCTTCTTTCTTTTCAGATAAGTACATCTGAAGACAACTGTATGTAGAGGTCATTTGCAAAAACAGATGACTCTGTCTTCACAAACCTTCAGAAAACCCACTTTTCATTGTCTAACTGAGACAATAGCAATCAATAAGTCATTTCTACTGAGTCAAATCCACTCAGCTTCAGTTTGATTGATATTATTGCAAGCAAACAACAAAAAAATAAGTTTTCAAAAAAATCTACCTGTTTTTGCGAATGAGCTCTTCATATATAGAGACGTGCGCTCCACTGAAATATTAACCTGTTGGTGTCGTCAGGTACAGTTTAGGTGTCACCCGGAGAACCGGTTGTTGTGGCCAAAATGCCTCAAGCTGTTTCTGCTGCGACTCACAAAAT
This sequence comes from Stegastes partitus, assembly GCF_000690725.1. Classification (NCBI taxonomy): domain Eukaryota; kingdom Metazoa; phylum Chordata; class Actinopteri; family Pomacentridae; genus Stegastes; species Stegastes partitus. Next base: position 267,623 of record NW_007578221.1, read on the forward strand.
AACGTGATCACATTACATTACATCATGGTTTAGAGTTTCCAATGACTTCTGTAACTCTGAATTTTAAAAAATGGAGTCTCTCAATTTACTACCAGCCTTCTGGAGGTATGACAACATGCGCCGGGTCAGAAACAAACATCCTAATATTTGGTTAAATGTCCCTTTTCACCTTAACTGGTCGCCTTTGGTTTCCATCCACAAGCTTCTGGTTCTATCGTTGACCCGCCTCTTGACAGAATTTATTTTCTGACCCAGACTTGTTTCTTCATAACAGTCCACAGGTTCTTTTGGGAAACCTCGTGACCTGCCGTGTGTTTGGGCTCATTATCTTGTTGGAACAACCAAACCGCACCCAACCCCCAACCTTCTAGCTGATGGTTTTAGATTTTCCTGAAGCACCTGAAGGTCCATCTTCCCTATTCAATCCACTGGCAGAAGAACAGCCCCAGAGCATGATGCTGCCACCGCCATGCTTGATGGTAGTTCTGGTGTTTTTGGGGTTGAAGGCCTCACTTTAACATATTTCTGGTCCTTGTGGGCAAATAGCTCCATTTTTATTTTCAAACCCCACTTTTTGGGCAGAAACTTTGGTTTATCAACGTATAAAGTCGAGGAAAGCTTTGAGCTGGCTGCTGCTGCACAAAAGCAGCTAAATGTGGCTTTGATGCTCCTTCCTCACCCGACCTGCACCGTCTGACTTCTGTTTCCCAAACAGAAATACCACTTGCCCACCATTTTTAGTGTGACGATGAAGTCAAACATGCTATTTTAAAGGGTCGAGCTGTGACCTTTTTCATTTGTGTCGGCAGTTTCTGCACATTTCTGCATCACTTTCAACACGATACAGTCATGGTGAAATGAATCATCTTTGTTAAACTGTGGGTACATGTGAGTGATTAATTGGCTGAAACAAGCCCAGTATGGGACTTTAATTAGATTAATCCTTGCAGATATAATGTGAATGCAGCATAAACCCCCCAAACTGCAAGGTGTTCAGTTAGACTCAATGTAAAGGACAAATCACAGAGTTCTGGCAATGCTGATCAACTGTTCTAATTTTTCAGCTTCATTTCTGTGAAGACGGACTTGTCATTCTAGGCCACGTGAAAATAAACCTCACAAATATCCCCAAAACAGCACTGCCAATGTGAAATGTTATTTTATACCCTGAACATCTAGTAAACATTTTCTGTTTACATCAGTCACAGAGGAATTTGGCCCGCACTTATAAATCTGCACGCCGAGCAAGTCTCGACTCCTTCTTTGTAATTTCCACAGAAGGAGTCGAGACTCTTTCTGTGGAAATCGAAGCTGATAAAGTACAAAACCTGATGCTGGGCTGCAGCCATAAGAGCAGCTTTTATGAAAACACATTAAGTAAAAGGTATGCAGGAAGTCCTCCAACATGACCTCTAGCAAAACATTTTTCTGTATTCTGGTGAATTTTTATGCAACAGTTTGTACTTTTTTTGACATCATATCTGTGGTTGTCTATATTTATTTAAAGGAACATTCAGCCACCTTGCAACCATTCAAACTATTGTGCCTGATATGACGCACAAGGAATGCACACGTCTATTTGATCTGATTTAGGGCATGTCTGAAAGCTCAGCAAGGCCTTCTGGTTGTGTTTCCTCTGTTCATGCACCAAAAACTGATGAAAACGCTGCTGCACACATCATTCTATCTCTGCTAGGTCTTCTACTTTTTTTCTCAAGCAAACAGAACCTGCACTGATGCCGAAGCGTGTAAACAAGAGGCACCGGGGCAGTAACTGGAGGTACAGTGTGTGTTTGTTTGTGTGTGTTTGCATGTTGTGTGTTGGGCGTGGAGGCTGCTGCCCACAGCAGGGGGTCCGTCCTCAGGCTGTCTGCTGTTAATGACCGGCCGAGGACAAAGGGGGTCTGCGGAGTGGAGGACTGGAGGCTTTACGTCCTCCTGTGGAACAGATCCACAGCTGGTCCCCTCATGGAAACAATGGACACCCAGTCTGGGCTCATAAATAATCATCGCCGGGGTCACACGTAATTATAACGTGCAGACACACTCTCCTGAAGTCTGACTGGAAGTTGCATCTTCACTTGTTTCTCTGTGAGGTGAGAGTTTTCTCCAAAGTGCTTCATAGAGCATCGGCTGGTTGTGCATTCCAACACAAACTGACACACTTAAGGAAGTGAAAGAAAAATCAGTAGGTAGGTTTGACTATAATATGAGATAGTTAAGTTGTGGTGAAGCAAGAAAAATGTGTTTTTTTTTCTGCAACAGAATACTGTAAAAAATTAAATACAATAATTAAAAAAAAAAAAAAAAAGGAAAACACAAAAAAATTGGGAGGCAAGGTGCCGAAAGAATGCATTAAAATTGTAGAGTTAAAAAAAATCTAAAAATAAAATAAAATAAAAATGTAAAAAAAAAAAATAGCAGCAAATATTTGTAAAATAATATATAAATTATTATATATTATATTATATATATCTGTTAAAATGAATAACATTTTAAACAAATTAAATAGAGTAAAACAGAGTCATTTTATGGTCACACAACATATAAAAAAACAAATTACCATTTTTAAAATACAATTATTTTTAGTGTAGGGCTGTTTTTTAAATATAGTCAACATGTAACTATAACATATATTATATTATATTTTAAAAGAATATTTATCATTTTTCAATCCCTAATATACAGAATTTTTCTCTATTAGCAGAAAAAAGAGAATTGTTAGACGAACCTGAATTAAATGCTATGATTGATAACATGCAATTGAATTAAATGAATCAGAATGAAGTGATATTATCGCCACTGATTTGAGTTAAATATTACCTAAATAATTAGATTTTTTTCCCAAATAAACACTTTTTGTTGCTGAAATAAAATTTTCAAGAAAGTCCCTTTGACGTTTCTAATAAAATATTTGCTTTACCCAAATATAAAACACCATTTTATCATCAAACGCACATTTTCTGCTTTTCTCTGTCACGTGAGTTGAAGAAAACAGTGATCCAGTGGCAGCAGAAACATTTGACGTCATGATGTGAGATGCACAACGTTAAACTTACAGTCATTTTTGCATATTTGCTCAAATTAAAGTTTAAAAGGACAAAGCATCATTTTAAGTTGACTGAATCCACTAAACTGTTTTCACCAAAACAGAAACATAAATTAGATTCATCTGAAGCAGTAATTTACTTCAACTTCAGCTCAAATATCCACTTTTTACATCAGTTATTGTCGAGTTGAGAGACTCTGTTGGTTGTCAAATAATGTTCTAATAATAGCAAACGTATAAATTAACACCAGCTGAACCTACAGAATCTGTTCCATTCAGGCTGCTGCATGAATTCAGGGTGAAACGCTGTATGAATATTTCAGCAGTTAATAAAGACATAATGACGTGAAATGACGTTCTGGACAGAAAACGATCCCGCTCGCCGTCATTAGTCAGTCGCCTCATTTTTCTCACAGGTCGCTACTGTTCTTGGCAACTCGACACCCCGCCGAGGGGTTGAAGGTTAATTGTGCACATTAGCGCCCTTCCACCAATCACGGTGTCATCAGAGCAGGCTGCTTATCCGGGCTAATGACGCTAACGAGACGGGATAGGGTGACCGCGGGCCGGCGTGAAGGAGGCCTCGAGCAGCCAGGACTCAGGTGTCTGCTGGTCTCAGGTGGCCGCCGAGCCGTTGTTGGTCGTGTATGTGATCAGTCAGGGGTGTCGGCCGAGCTGATGCTGGAGCTTGTAGCCGCCGCCCAGCTGCTCGTGTATCAGGTTTAATCAAACGCTGTTAATGAGGGAACGAGGTAGAGGATCATCATGCACGGGCGATTCTGATGAGGCTCCAGTGTTTTGACAGACAGAACTTTATCAGGGTTTATTTATCAGGATGTTTACTGGCTTCGCTCGCAGCAGGAAGGCTTTAAACGTCGGCTGAAACTGGATACGGAGCAAATGATGTGGGCTGATGATTAGCGTACAAAGAGAGGACATCATCCAAAATAAATCATTTATTGCCGCAGCTGCAAGTAAATTATGTAATTAGTTCCTGGAATCCTTTCTATGTTTTGGCTTCCCTAGACTGAAAAAAACAGGATTAGAATAAATGTCTCAGTGTGGCTTCTGGCTTTTATAGTAATCAATAATGTGCATTGTAAAACGTGTATAATATATATAAATATTTCAGCTGCTGTGGCACCAAATAAGTACTGAAAATTAACAGAAATGTCTCCAATTGAAACACATTTATTAGCTATAACAGACAGATATTTAAATGTGTAAAAACAACAACATTACCTACAATACATCACATTATTAATAAACATATAATGACATAGACAGATAGACGATATGCTCATATGGGGTAAACACTGATAAAAACACATTAATCTGACGTTTTTGTTGTTAAAAGTCCGTTTAGACAAGATATCTGTCCTTAAACAAACAAACAATATATATGTGTTAGTGGTTAATAATTTTATTAACTTGAATTTAACGGTTTCATTTATTACATGAAAAAGAACTACACACACAGCTGGTCTGTCATTTTCTGAAAACAAAAACCAACAACTTTGAAAAAGGGTAATTTTGTGGTTATTCACAGCTTCAGGTTGTTTTACGTTAGATAACTCACACTTTAATTTTCTATTTCCACACTGTAGGTTTCACTTTGATTCTAGCTGTCAGTTGCTAACGTGCTAACTTCTCTGTTTTGGTCCTCACTGTTGGTTAAAGTGTTTTTCTCCGTGCTAACATTTTTTTTCTTGCAGCTCAGTCTGGGTCGCTTCAGGTCTCCAGCATCACTTGTCTGTATATTAAACGTTGCTCGTGGTAGACGGGAGATTTTGGGCTGCAGAGCATCTGAGTTCACGCACAGCTTCCAGTAAAGTCAGGAAGAGGAAACAATAAAAGCTGAATTGTGGCAACACTGGACTACATGTGTTGTAATTTTTTATCGTGCTTTAACGGTTGAAACACACACACATGCGTTTGTATGGCTTCCTCTGAGGAGACATTTATTGACTTCATGCTTTGTTTGCATCCTCACCCTAAAGGCCGATTCGTGCTTCCCTCGCCCCGTGAGCGGACCGAGGCGGGCTGGGAAAGCAGATGAAGCTCTGTTCTTACTCCAGCAGCTCCACACCCAGCTGTACAGATGACTCCATTTCCCCTCATACAGAACACAATAAAACACATCTACAGTTATAGATGTTTGTTTTGGTTCTGTTGATGGAAAGCATGTGCAAACCAACGCACCAAACCGGTCTCTTGTGCAGTCATACATTTTGGGATGCATGTGGGAGGATTTTGAGTAGATTTAAATCATGCACACGCTTGCAGGTGCAGAAAGCATGAATGCGCCTCAACCATCACTATGAAGTGGATACGTTACAGTCAAGACAGAACGAGGCAGGATGCAAACTTTCTGCTGGACAAGTTTCTCTTTCACCAATAAAAACAGAGAAAAAGACAACATGTCTGTGAAGATGGTTCTTCTCGTAGATTAGTCGTAGCAGCTGGACTTGCTTGAAGACGCTCCACCTCTCATCCAAGAAGCTTCATCAGCTCTGACTGACGAGTTCCAGATAATTATAAGCCTCAGACCTCCGCCTCAAACTGGAGAGACCATCCCTCAACAGAGGTGGAGGTCTGAGGCATCACCTCTCACCTGTTTACAGTTCAGTCCTAAGATCTCGCCCCAGGAAGATGAAACCACTTCCACACCTAAAGACCCTAACGAACCCCACTGTGGCAGGGGGAGCACTAACGACTCACATAACGAGGGGGAGGAGCAACAAACCTCCAACTGAAAATGAAACTCAGGTGTTCATGTCTCCTTCAGGATGTTAGTATCTGGAACTAGTTGTTTAGACCTGATGAACGTCTTCAAAGAACTCAAGCAGGTCCAGCTGCTACGATTAATCTACGAGATTAGCTAAAGACAACAGAGTGCCTAACAAGAACCCGAACCTAAACCTTAAAGCTCCTCTCTGGTCATTCATTAATCCCCTAACAACACATGTTGGGATGTAGCACAGTGTCATAGAACCTCCCACTGTGTTTGGACTCTGTTGATGGAAAGCACGCACAAATCAAAAAACTGTCCAGAGGCTTCAATCTCAACTCTTATCACGACCCGGCTCCAGGAAGGATGAAGAGGAAAGGACCACACATGATCAGAGAAATTTACATTTATTTTAACCAAACAACATTTTACCAAACAAGCTAAATATCTGGGTCAGTACCATCAGAACTGTGTAGAAAACACAAGAAGCCATACGACTTGCTGCTGATTCCAGTCAGCTTATGAAGCTGATGAGCAACCTGCACCGACGTCAGCCATCAGCTGATGGACTTCCTGTTCCTCTAAGGGAGCCAGAACTCCGGCCAACCAAGACAGCCCCAAACAGGAAGTTCAGGGGCTGTCACACTCTTTGAATGAGGAACCATAAAGGGGTGGATGACTGAGAACGTCCTTGGGTGGTGTCTCTACTAAACAAGAGTTGGTGTCGAGGAACATTTCTTTTCTTGCACACTAGCGTTGTGGGGTATCCATGACGACCCCTGAGATCACCTTGTGGGTGGCTCTAGTTGGTCTGCTGGTTCTGTGAGGGGCTGTTTGGTGTAATCAGGAGACTCTTGGGTTACTTCAGGGCTGACTGCAGTCTAATGGCTGTCCTCTTCCCTCCGTAGGGAACACACCGGCCTTGTTGTGGGTTCGTTTTCTTCATTTAGGATGTTTGCATTCACAACACAGACATAATTCATACTTCACACACCGCTGACTCTACGTATTCTCAGCCCCACATGGATTTATTTTGGTATAATTTAAGTGAATAAAGACCAGCTTTACTTTGTGAAAGGCCACATACGACGAGGTGTAAACTCTCTGCTGTGCTTGTTTCATTCTCACCAATAAAAACAGTTTATTGAACCCTAAACCAAACCTACTTCTAAGCTTAAAGCGTCTCTCCAGTCGTTGATTAAACCTCTAAAAACTGAGGATGGACTGCAGGCAGAGCACGAGATATCTGGAAGATTCACATCTTAACGCTGTGTTTGGGCTCCGTTGATGTACAAATGAAAGCACCAAACTGTGTCCGTGGAGTCAAAAGCAGGCCCAGCATCTGGATATTTCATAACGTCCTGCTTTATGAACACTGTACAGACAGTAAAACACCGATAAAGTCCAGCAGCGACTACTTCAGCTGCCACTCTGTAAATGATGATTATAAAAGGCTGAAAGTTTCCTCATAAAACAGAGATAACTGAACAAGTACTCCCACTTCCAAAGGTAAATTAAGATAAGTGCTATCATCTCAACTCAAAGGGTTTACCTTCACATCCAAACAATAAAACACGAACACGGTTTGCGGATCGTCAGGACGTTTATTGTTTTATTGAATGTGTGCTGCTGAGAGCCGTCACTGTGCCAGTGTGTTCTTCAGCGGGGCCATAAATCCCACAAAGACAGACAAACAACGGCACAATCAGTGTCATTGGAAATCCATTTGGAGATCGTAAAAACCCGTCTGCCAGCGGCGAGCGTTTTGACTCGTCGGCCATTTTTGGATGAAACAACTTTCAGCTAATTCTCAGAAATGATAAAACCACGACGGAGTGAAGAGGTTTGTCCTGCTGACGGCCATAACTAATAAATAACTAATAACTAACCAATAACTAACTAATAACTAACTAATAACTGATAGACTACTAACGCAGAGGTTCATCATCGTGAACACGTGGGTTTGTTTTTGTTCTAGAAACGTTCTGAGAAAGTTCAGCAAAGATCCCAGAATGTTATTTTTAGAAAATTTTCCAAAGACGCGCTCAAATTTTTCTTAAAACATTTCCTAAACGTTGCATGGAGAACCTCTTTCCTCTGTCGTGACATAACGTTGTGGGAACGTTTCGTAGAAGCTCAACAGCAACGTGTCCAAAACATCCTCAGAATGCTGCAGGCAAAACGCCCCACATTACGTTACAGGAACGTTTTGTAAAAAACTTTTGAATTTGAATGTTGTTTCGAGAACGTTCTTCTAACGTAATCTGACAACATCCTCCAAATGTTAAAACGTTCTGCCTTAGCTAACCAATGACAGATATCCCCAAACGTTCTGGGAACTTTAGACTAAAATGTTTTCCTACAAACGTTATTAGAACCTGTAGGTACAGTGTAGTGTGTGTGTGTGTGTGTGTGTGTGTGTGTGTGTGTGTGTGTGTGTGTGTGTGGTCGCAGCAGGAACCCTCTGTTTACACAACAGGTCAGTTATTGTGACAACATGCGATAACAAAGTTAAATGTTCAGTCTGTTTCCAGCAACGCGCCGTCGCCGCCGTACGAGCTGCTGGAGTCTCTCTGCGGCTTCTGGTTTGTGCTGCTGAACGATGAGAACTTCAGGCCGGCGGTGACGGTCGACCTTATGGGTTTGTGTGTTCGCTTCCTGAGGGTGAACGTTGAGACGCAACTGCTGAGAAATGAAACTGTCGGAGGTGGTAAGCGGGGCTATTTTAGGCCGCGTAGACGCACGGCGGCGGCGTGACGTTTGTACCAGATTACACAGAAGATATGCCTAACAGAGAATCATCAGAATAGAAACTGAAGTAATTTTTTTTTTAAATGGTCAAATGCATTTTTCACAACATGGTGTTCCATATGTTTGACTTGTTGATGGCAGCGTCACCTGTCATCCCTCCTGTTACTAACAGTAATGATGGAATTAGCAGCCGTGGCATCACTCAGCAGCATCGTTATTCATCTGGAGCAGAGGCTCAGCTCACCTGGGAAATCTACAGCCAATCTTCACTTTGTTTCATCCCCTCCTGAGGGGAAAATGAGGCCGCGTAGCTGCTAAACGCTGCACTTTGTTCACCGTACGCAGCCGTCTGCCTGCTGTTTGGTGCACAGCGGCTCCGGCTCGGCGGTTTTTCTCTGAAAGCAGCTGAAGACAATGAGAGCAGACTGAACCGTAGAGTTGTCGCTGTGAAGTGCTGCAAAGCTACGAAAAGCTGCAGGTTCAGACGCAGCGTTGCTATAAAGATTCTGATTACAGCTGGTTCTGTGGATCGCTGTTGATAAGATTCTCTAAAGGAAGCCCTGACACGACCTGTGAACCAGAAGAACCGTCCCACCCGTCAGAGGAACCGCAGCAGAACGATCTGTAAAACGGCACTCGGGGGCATCTAAAGTTATGATGGGAAATTCCTGAGATGTTTCTGGGCGGCACAGATATTGCTCTTCTGGGTCTTTACAGAGGAGTCATTCCGTCTCACACACAGACGGATGTTCCTTTTTTTAACCAATAAAACTCGTCTCATCGTCTGTTCATGCCTTAAAGTGGTTCAGATGTGACTCGACACTGTTAGTTTCTCTACAGTTTATAAATCTAAGAAGTCTTTGCCTCCATCTGCACCACTCGCTGCAGCTCCAGCTCACCAGCTCACCTACAACGCTGCTGTCAAACTACTCCATGCTGCGTTGTACAAGATGTAATGTTAGAATTAATCAACTTCTGAAGAAGACTAACGAAGCAGGAAGTCGATCGGTGCTGTAGGTTTGTTACACAGCAAAACAAAAGTAGTGAGTAAACTAGTGGCAGCTGCAGTGATCAATAGTTTCTGTATTTTATCAGTGTTACTGTCAGAATTTACTTAAAAAGTCAATTAGTGGGAAATGTACTGCAGCATTCTACTCTGTAAAAATGAGGTTAAAACATTTTAGTACTATTTTTATGGGCAATTAAAAAAAACAAAACAAAACAAAAAAACAATTTTCTGTTATTTTACAGATTTTTCATGTTTTGTTAAATTAAATAACATAATTAAACGCATGAAGAAATATTAATATACATATGAAATAATCAAAACAAACAAAAAAACACATTAAAATATCTGCACTTTTACAAAAGCTGAATGTTTGATGGTAAAACTACATAAAAAAAAAAAGAATTTAAATCAGCTAAAAAAAAGAATATTATTTTAAATATATTTTTAAAAATATATACATATTAAGCATATACCATTATTTCACACATTTTCTCTGTTTACTTAAACTACTGAAAAAATAATTAATTAACATATTAACCGTTAAAAAACAAGAGAAAAACAAGAAAATCTGCATTTGTACAATTTTTCACATTTTTGTCAATATGTTCTTTAACAGTGATTTAATGAAATAATGTTTTTTATTTTTTATTTTTTGTATTTTTTTTTTTTAACTGTATTTAAATCAGAAAAAACACATTATTACTGTTACTTTGCAGATTTTTGCTGTTATATGAAGGAAACATTCTAAATATTAGGGATTAAAACACGGCACGGTGTCAAGAATTGGGATCCAACAACACTGTTTAACATTTAAAATGCATTTACCACTAAAACACCTAAAAACACAAGGCAGGTTATATTTCTATGGACTTTTATTCAGAGGCAGCAGCTTGTCGTCTGTCTCAGGACATCAGTGTAAAGTCAGAAATAATATTCATCGCTGCCTAAACTCATTTTTTCCTCATTTCACTCCATCAGTTTTTCCACTAGTCTGCTGTTATTAATCATTCTTGTTATTGTCTCCATAAAATGAACAGATTTGATCATTTTTAAACTTACTTTTGAGGAGAAAAGTGCACAATTGTTAGAATTTGGATGTAAACTGCATGTATGAAACCGTGGAAGTGTGAATCTGAGCCTGTTGTTGGTAAACTGCAGCTCCATGGTGCTTGTTTCTCCCACGATCCTCCTTCCAGTGTGTAAAACCCACCATGCTGAGGGGCGCCAAGACACTCGATTTTCATGGGAGACGGCGTTCGAGGTTCCTCTCAGCAAGTGTCAGATAAAACACACAAAGAGCGTCCTGTGGTTCTGGAGGCTGCTGCAGGTTCCAGCGGTGGGAAAAGTGCTGCACGATTCTGGATGACGAATGGCACCGATTAACCCTCAGCAGTGGGATCGGCCTGCAGGCAGGAAAGGCTGCTGCGCTGTTTGATATTATATGATCGCACACAAGGGCACGGTATTAATAACCAGGATGTTCTGCAGTCGGAGCAGAAGGCCGACACTGAAGTCTTTGTTGGAAATGAAATAACACAAGTTTCTCACAAAAATCACACAAATCCGCAGAACCAAACAGCAACAAGCACAAGAAATCACACAAAGCTGCTCATTTACCCTGCAACCAGGTTACAGCACAGGCGTGAACCGCTCCAATAACAGTAAAACGATTAAAAGCACAGAGATGTGAAACGGTGAAAAGCCAACAAAAAAATAAAAAAATAACATCTCCAAGCAAAATAAAGGAATAAAAGAACAAAAGCTGGAGTTTAACTTCATGTGTTTCAGTGTATTCTTACTGGAAATTACACAAAACTTGCACATTAATATCATAATAATAGTTTATCAAAGAGAAAACCTTTAAACATTGTTATTATTTTTACTTTTTTGCGATATTTAGTCGAGATAACGCGTTTTCTACCAGACTAATGAAAAGAAAACATCCAAAATACACATTGAGGAGTTTGTTTTACTTCATCTGATGTACTGGGATCTGTAGATTTTGATTATATATGTGTTAGAAAAAGAAAAGAGAATCTTTTTGTTGTCTTTTTTAAACCCTCTGGAGGTCGATGGGATGTAAAGGATCATAACAGTAAACTGTTCATGTTCACGTTTTCCTAAAAACATTCCAGCGGCTGCGTGCGAGTGAAGCACGGCGCTGCAGAAAGAGAACTAAAGTTCTGGTTTAGCTTCGTGTTAAATCTTCTTGTGCTGGTTCTCTACGGTAGGGAGGGAGAAGCAGCTCCGGTTGGGATTCTTTGTCGTTTGTGCGTTCGAGGTTCCTCTCGGAGCAACAATAGCGGCTTTGTCGCTGCCTGCCCAGATCCTGGCAGCGATGTCCTTGAGTCCTGTGACTTTGGGTGTCCGTCTATTTGTTCCTCTTATACAAACCAGCCCTCTTGTGCTCTGATGTGAGGAGATCAGAGGCCTGCGTGACCCGAGACTGCTGATAAAACACAGCAGACGCCTCCATCGGCCGCCGAGGAGACACCAGGTCCAACACCAGAAGGTCCAACAACATCAGACAACAGGTCCTGGACAGTGTTCAACCTGGAACGTGACGTTTATGTTTAGATGAATACTTTATTTCATCTGCACTGTGGCAACCAAACGCCATCTTTGCATTTATGAGCTGAGCCAGAAGCAAAACTCAGGAAGCCACTTGGGTTAAACCGGGTTAAACCGGGCCGCAGTCTGTCGGTGAGCGTTTGGAGCTTTTAGTGTTCCAGTCAGAGCAAATCAGTTGGTAATGGATAACAGCATCATTATAGATTCCAACAGGTCTTTGAAAAACATTGGAATCAGAGCAGGTCAAACTTGGGAAGAAAGCAGAATATTCAGTTGAGATGTTGAGGTATAAAAACCCAGTAAATGAGGACTTTTGACAGCTGTGGAGAGCAGAAAACACCAGATCTGTAACTGAAAGAACGAGGACTGTGCTGTGAGAAAAGAGCTTTCAGATTAAAGCACCGTGTGGCAGTTATGGATTCAATAAATCCTCTATCAAATGAAGGCGAAAACAGCCCAAAAATCATCCTTAAATAAGAAAACGTCTTCATTAAGCTTCATGCATGAAGTCAGACTTCCGTGAAGTTGGTGAGACGTGTCATGAATGTCGAGCTGTGCGTGAGTGACACTCCACAGGCCAAACCACTTCCTCTTCCATGTTTGTAACTTCTTCAACTGACACAGATGATCACATGTCAGTGAGGAAGGTAACTCGAGGTCAGTGCATGAAACCGCGACACGAACAACAAGTGCCAGAAGGTTCCCACCCATACGGGGAAAACCCATCGTTGTTGAGCTTCGTGTGCGTTTAGACCCGGGTGGGACATGTTCAGCTTTCTAGAGCTGCTTCTGAAATGTTGGAGCAACGAACAAAAGTCGCCAAATGTTCTGCGAGAGTGAACACAAGAGTCCTCGTGCACCCCCAGCATCTGAGAAGCTAAACACCCAGTGGATTACCTTCATTATTAATGTCCCCCCAACAACAGGAAGATCTGTAGTGTTAGCATGTTGGAAGGCTAATGTGGCTAGCGTAGCCCTCAAGTCGGAGCTCTGCTGAAACTGTGGGACATTCAGAGATGGTGGAAGCTTTAATTTAAACCAATAAACAGCATTGGTTGGGTTATTGAACTAGCTAAACTCAGCTGCTGTTAGCTTCTCTCTTTTACCTCTGTGCTCACATAAACTATATTCTAACGCAGCAGAGTAAAGCTGTTCTCATTTACCAGTTGTCTATTTCTGTTGTCAGACAACACAACAAGTCCAACACAGTGACTTAAACCCAATGACAAAGCGCAACATTTTCTGACAAAGCGACTAAACAGATGAGTCAAAAGCAGCGGCTGTGAGAAAAACGTCAGAGGAGATAAAAAGTGCTGTCAGCTGTTTGGCTCAGCGCCGTCAACCACAGAGGCAGAGAGAGTTTTCTTCCTGAAGGAGGCGGGAAGCAGCAGCTCAGACGGTTTAGAACAAGATTAAAACCAGAGTTACAGCGTCATGGTGAAATCTATGTGGTATTACGAGACAAGAAACTATCAAAAGATGCTTTCTGGGGACATGAGAGACTTTAATTTGCTGTAAAGAGCCACAAAACTGGACTTTTAGGAGGCTTCTGGACAGTCTGAGACATTAACTGTGTCATAAACTTGAATTTGGCTCACTAGTACAGGATGGATGGATGGATGATGATAGATAGGTAGATAGATAGATAGATAGATAGATAGATAGATAGATAGATAGATAGATAGATAGATAGTCAGTACATTAAAGTAAATTAAAATGGACTTAGAACAAAATTATGAGCACAGGTCACAGACTAAAAAAAAAAATGCAATAAAAAACAGAAAAACCTAGAAGCAGTAAAAGGCAATAACGGGTACCTGAATAAATATAATTAGAAACTGTTTTAGATTGTACTCAGGGCCGAAAAATTAAATAAAAATAAAAATAAATAAAACATATAGTACTACAGACGGATGGTTGCACCTTATGAACAGGTTGTTTTGTGTCCTGAGAAGCTTTAATAGCACCGACCAACGGGCCCCTTTGCTCCACTTCTAACCTCAACAATAAGACTCGTGTCCATCCAGCCGTGTCAGAATAACCGAATCATTGGGGTGACGTCTCCCTCTGTGATTAAACATGTGGGAGTTCAGTATCTATCAGCGAACATGCTGTTATGGGAACGGACCTGCTGCTCAGCTGGACTGTGAGCAGATGATTAGCCAAGGCCGCCGTGTGCAGCAGCTTGTAATCATTAGCTCGATACTGTGGACAGTTTCTGCACTGGATGTTCTGCTGCGTCAAGAATGTGGCAAAAAAAAAAACCCCACAACTCCTCCTGGTCAAGTTCTTCTTTTCTTGTGTGTTCGTGGAGGTTCATGTTTTTAAAACGTGTTTTTAGCTTCATGTGTTTTCGCCACAAACCAACAAAAAACAAGAACAACACCACCAAAGCTTCGTGCACCTTCCAGTTTGTGATGCTGGTTTAAAGTCGGCTGTTGTGGCCAAATGTGCTGATCGCATCTTTAGCGTTTGACCCAGAGGATCATGGGATGTGATCAGACGGCTCGACTTCACATGACTTCAGTTTTGAAATCCTGCCGGTGGGAGTGCGTGTCTGTCGTCCCACGCCTTGTTGAGCTCATCGCTTTGGCTGGAAGCACCGGATTTGGTCAGAAAGCAGAAACAAGACACGGTGAAGTCCAGTCGAACCTGTGGAGCGTTTGTGTTTTGATTCAGGCAGGTGGAGGTGAACACCACACGTCTGGCTCTGTTTGGTTTCATTCATCCACCAAACTGTCAAACAGAAAACGGAACAAATATAAAAAATGAAGTTAAAAAAGGGAACTCCATCCATTTTACACACCAGGATCAGTTTCTGGGTCTTGTGGATTCTTAAATCACAAAATGTAAATCTAATAAACCGACTAAATTAAAGAAAATGTTAAAAAAAAAAAAAAAAAGATAAATAAATAATCTGATATTGGAAAAATAAATGAGGAATTTCCAACTGAACTATTAGACGTCCAGTTGTATAGCAGGTATTGTTGATTTAAAAAAAAACAAACCAAAAAACAAGAAGACAGGGACTATCATGAATAATGCATGCAATGAGGAAACACCAAGTGAAATAAAATAAAATATTAATAAAAATAAAAGTTGTGAAGGTAGATGTCAAAGTTCATAAACACAGAATAAGAAAAAAAAAAAGAAGCAATAAACAATATTTTAAATAGTCTAAAATATTCAAATATGTGAAAAAGAAATTAATAATTAAAATGAGTTCTAAAATAATAATAAATCAAATTGATTAAAAGCCAGGCTAAAGATGTCGACTTTGTGTGTGTACAGTGTTTTCTTTATTTCTTTTTTAATTAATAAAGTATTCATGCAGCGTCTACTCCATATTACTTTGTGTCATCCAAAAGTAAGGAGCAGCATTTGAGGTAATTATATTTAGTTTTACAGTAAAGGAAGTTTCATAAAAAGGTTAGAAATCACGACTGAGGAAGAAAAACAAAGTTAAACAGCATTAAAATATAAATATAATCTGGATCTAAGTGTGTTTATTTACCTCAGATGGACTCATTCATGCTAAACATCCTAAAAATGTGAAGTTTGGGAGTCGTGGTTCAGCTGAACGCAGCACATGTGTTCTCTGACTCACTGTGTTTTTGGTTTTCCCTCCTTGGCGCTACAGTCCTGAAGCGTCTGCTCCATTCAGCCCAAACTGCACATGTGCACAACAGCCCCGCTTTAACCTGCAGGTGACTCACCGCTGAAACGGGATCTTCCAGTGAATCTGAAAGCTGCACGTGATGCCTGCTCTCATATTACAGAGCGGCACAAAGATGGAGAGATTATGGAAGACAGCAGGATGCGTCACATCCCATCCAGCTGCAGTGACTCATGCTTTCATGGCTGCTCGTGGCCTGCAGTGGCTTGTAAGGAGGGTTGCTTCTCCTCCCACTGGAAACAGCACACTGAGGAAGCTCTGCCATGTGCAACAAGTCAAAGCAATCATTTGCAACCTAAATATCTAAAGCTGTTTCTGTGCTATCTAGAAATGATTTAAAAATAAATCAGAAGCATGCATCATGTGACTGATTTGCACAAGCTACTTGAACCAGACTGGCTTTATAGAGGACAACATGATTATGGATAGCAGATGCAAATCTTGCTGGGCTCGTCCTCCCTGTGAAGAGCGATCTGGAGCCCACGGGCGTCCCTATTTGGATAGGAAAATGCATGTGTGCTTGATGTTTGTGTGTTTTTTCATCAGTCCGCAGCTTCGGATGTTCGCGGCGCTTTCTGGAAGGAGGACGCGGTTTCCATAGCGATCCGGTCATTCCTCAAAGGTTAACGGAGGTCAGCGTCTGGTGACAAATTGCCGTCTTGTCAGCGAGCAGACGGGAATTCATCCTATTTGAAGTCAAACATAAAAACACGACCTCTCGAGGCCTGGTGCCACGTGTCTGGTAGAAATAAAAGACTTATGACATGTATCTGAAGCAGAAATTCCCCCGACAGAATCCAAAAAACACTGTTACCCCGGATGCCCCCGGATCGCTGTAGGTCACATGGTCTGTGGTAACATAATGATGTTCACTAATTATACGTCTGTAGAGTCGCACATTTTTGGGTATTTTACCAAAAACGAGGATGAGCAGACCCTGGGAACCAGCAGATGAAGAGGTCTGAAGCGACACTCCTCTGAAGGCACCAGCTTCACTCTGCTGCTGCTGCTGCTGTGGGAGAAAACTGTTCACAATTATTACCGACGACGCCTTCTTTAAAGCTGCCATTATCTTTTAATGGCTGTGCTGCTAACACGTTGTCCCAACGTTTGTGGTGGTGTCACTCCAAACACATCGATTAAAGTCACGACAGCACAAAGCGTGATAA
The DNA here is from genome assembly GCF_000690725.1 of Stegastes partitus. Taxonomy (NCBI): domain Eukaryota; kingdom Metazoa; phylum Chordata; class Actinopteri; family Pomacentridae; genus Stegastes; species Stegastes partitus. The sequence goes on from NW_007578221.1 coordinate 284,579, forward strand.
CATGTAAGCACCAGAGATCTGCTCTACGAGTGTAAAAATAGAGACGTCTTCTGTTTACTCATGAAATATTCAGATTTTAAAGAAATTAAATGATTAGTTATCACAGAAATCACAACTTAGTGTCTCGTATGGCCTCCACTTCCAAATCTTGATCAACTCAAAGTGCATTTATTAGTCAGTACCAGCCGACAGTCGCTATAATCTATTAACATCAACTTCACCGTGTTTCAAAAAGACTAAGAAGGTCGCATCTACGTACGTCTCAGTCAGGTTCCAGTTTGCGTCTGTGATCACACAGAAACTACAAAAGGTTCAATTATAGCCGATAAATGTTAAAGTTGGACATGAAAACAATATTTAGTTAATTACGTGTAAGTCTTTGTCATGGTGCACCTTTACTGGTTAAATTCCCACAATGCTCTCTGCTGGCCGCCCACCTCCTCTGGTGGTTACAGAGCTACAGGATCCAGCTGAAGGTCCTGATCGACCCCCGTAGTCCGGGCGTTTTATGAGATCTTTCACAAATCTGCCAACTAAGTCGTTACCAAACAATTTCCTCACCAATGTGTCTGTAAAGATGTAAGAACACGCCTACATATCGAAGGTCAACTCAAACCCTGAATAAACCTGCTCCAGTCAGGGTACCGATAAACGATCGGGCCTTAAGTAACTCATGAGGTCAGATCAGGGTTTGTTCATGAGGCCCAGATGCTGGTGACCCGGTTCTTCTGGCAGCTGCACGGCCGGTTGCCGCGATCTCCATGACGATTACAGCTGCTCAGGAGTCATGGGGTCAAGTGTTGGACCTGGCTCATACCCATGAACCCCTAATGTCCATCCATAGTCACTGGGCTTCAGAGACCTGCTTGGTAGAAGGATCCAGTTTCTGGTTTTCACCCAGTGTAGTGTCTGCTCCATGATACATGTACTGGAGAATCCCAGAACCAGCCTGGATCACTGCCTCCTCGGTGGCTTCTGTGTCAAGAAGACGTCCATGAACTCATCCATGACCCCTCAGAAGACCTGGAAAAAAGCTCCAGGTTTGTGTCGAGTATGATGTGAACAAGAAATACATTTATTATTATTATTATTAGTGTTTTTACTATGATGACAATAATGATGATGATGATGATGATGATGATTAGTCAAAGTAATAGCAGTGTTATCATTATTATCTGTCTAATTGAGGTGTGTTCTCATGGCCAGCAATTGCAGAAAAAGGCGTGACAGAGAAGCAGGTCGCCATTCTAAATGTCAGAGAGCTTCTTCTAAACCACATCAGATGGTCTTATGACGTCCAAATGGTCCAAGAATCTCTCTGTCATGGAAACACAACTCTGTTTGACAGGTGATAATGATAATACTGCTGTTACTTCCACAAATCATCATCATCATCATCATTATTGTCGTCATAGTGAAATTACTGTGAATGAGAAATAACTCTGCGTGCTAATAAAATAATAATAATAAAATAAAAGCTGCTGTGGATGTAAATGTAAAGTCAGTGTGACCTTGTTCAACAGTGGAGTGTTTGTGGTGAAATATAAACGCTAACAATCAACTCAAAACATGAACAAACCTGATCTCACCTCATGAGTTACTCAAGGCCTGATTTTTAAAAATCTGTTTTTCTACAATCATTCATCGGTACCCTGACTGGAGCAGGTTGTTTTCAGGGTTTCCCACAGGAGTTGAACTTCAGTATTTTAAGACGTGTTCTTACACATTTACAAACATATTGGTGAAGAAATAGTTTGGCAGCGATTTAGTTGGCTTAATATTTGCACACTAGGCGGACGTCATTAAGTGTCGCAGAAGACTTTGTCATGTCGACCCTTTGCTAGCTTAACCGCTACATATATCCTCCTCATGCCCGCCTCCAATAAGAGCCGCCTCCACCTAGTGGTACAACCAGGTACTGCAACTAATCTACAATATCCAAAGTATAGTATGCGTCATCTCGGAAAATGGTGTTTGTTATCAGCACATACAAAATACTTTTTTAAAAAACACATCCTTACGTCGTACATGCACTGCAGGTGTGACTAGTAAAATAATTCTGTGGCACATCTACGAGTGGTCCACATACGTTCTGTGTTCAGTTTAGCCAAAGAATAAATCAACCACAGTCAAACTCCATCCATTTTCTATAAGTCGTTTTATCCTATGGAGGGTCGATGGAAGGCCAAACTCTTCAGAACAAAACGTTAAAGCAGGTTTGGCTCCATTACCAGCATCACCAGTTTGTCTTTTTCCTCTAGAACTCCAAATAAAAGCCTTTTACTGAGTTCAGATGACCTCACAGCAAACACGGGGCGCTGCAATGCTTCCCTGTAGGAACACCGTAGTGCACAACGAACGGAGAAGGAAAGAAGTTCTCAAACATCTCCATTACGGACTGTTTGGCGACACCTCTGGCGATAAGCTGTAACTGCAGGTGTGTTTTTTAGCCTCATTTCTCAGATTCAATAAAAGTTTGTATTTTGAAGTATTGCCTTAGAAGCAACATTTAAACAGCACTTTTATAGGACCGACTGTCTCTCTGCGGTTATTTAAAGGTTCTTATTCCAGAGCAGCGACTTTAGAGTGGACTGTTCCTTTAAGGAAACAAGTAAACAAGCACGTAAATCTCAACCTTTGCCGCCGTTAGAATTCCTCCACAAAGAGGAAATTCCTCAGACGCCACCTACCAAACCACCTCCTGGAGCCACGTCACCGTCGGACTCCGCGGTCTCCTGGAAGCTCTGCAATTATCCGTGATGGGCCTCCGCCACACGCGTCGCCACATACGTGTTTGGGATGTCATCCACAGAGACACACGGGCAGTTTTAACAGTGTGTTGTTCTGTTTAGAGCCACTTCTGACCTGATGTGTTGAGAGGAAACAGATTTAAGGAGGAAAACTCACTCTGATTAAACCAAAACATGTTATTTATGGCATCAACATCACATCCAGTGAATCCTACTGATGCCTACAACATTGTTTTATCCACACTTCTTCCCATTCTGATGTGTTTAGTTTGTTGATGTTTGTGATAAAAGCCTCCTGGCTGGTCAGGATCAGTATGTAATGATAAAATAATCACTTGGATAACTTGAGTCAAATATATAAATAATATGAATAAATATCAACATCAATAATAAATAATATTAGAAAATAGATTTAGAGAAAAATTCACACCAAAAAAATCTATTATGTTTATGCTATTATATATTTTTTCTATCATTAATATTAATTATTCTGTTTTATTTTACTGTTTTATTTTTATCCATTCTCCCCCATAATTAATTTTTAAACTTTTTATTTATATTTTCTGTCCTGGCCCATTGTTTTGGTGGACATTAGTCTCCAAATTGTATTTATTTTTTGGATTTTTTTTTATTATTACTTACAATTCAATGTTTGTTTTGCGAGGTAATATACATAAAAAAGGTAATTAAATCAATAAAAATAAAATTAATAATAATGGGAATGTAAATTGACTATAAAAAAAACAGTAAAGTAAAAGAATAAGTTAAATAATGATATAAAAAAACATAAAATAAGCATAAATACTAAAATCATTATATTATAAAACACACCAGTTATGTTTAAAGCACCTATAATGCTAACAGGTTATTGATTCTACTAGTCTGTATCCTCTTTCCTTATTCTAAGACTCCTGGAGGATTAAAGAAATGAAAACATCAAAAGCACCTGACGAACATAAACGTGATGTTTTATTAGTAACAGAGGAAACGCAGACGGTTCGGGTGGAGCGTCACGGTGGAGGCTCACGCTGATGTGTGTCTTTGTTCATCTGTTGTCTGTGATACAAACTCACAAAGGACTAAAACAACACAACAAAGCAGCTCCGCCCTCCAGACACCTGAGCTCAGGTAGAGAAACGCTGCAGCAACACGCCGGCTCTGCTTCTAACGGCAGCCTGTCAGCTTTAACATTAAATACAGCAGCGTTTAATCTGATATTTACCACCCAGCACACAAGATAACATGTGATTTACTGTTTATTCCTTTAAAGCGACACAGAGATGCAATATTTAATGTGAACAAGGCACCGGGTATGAAAATAAAACCAGCAAGTGATGAAACTGATCATCAAAACTCAAAGAATTTACATTTAAATGCAATAAATCGATTTCTACACTCCTGGTTTTAGGCTTCGATGCATATTTAAATATTTAAATCTACATCAACCCACAGCACAAAGCTTCTTTAACTAAATTTAACTTCATCAAGCTTTACGTCTTAACCCCCCTTTAAATAACTCCTTAATTTTTTCAGAATAAAAAGAAAAAAAATGGCTGAAATGTTTTATTTCTTTTTATTCTTTTGAACCTTTGGTCCTTAATATTAACTTTACTTGACTGAACTGATTGCATCTTGTTTATATAGCACATGTTTTACTTATTTAAATTAATCCTCCCTTTTAATTTTATGGCCTAAGACTTGGAAAGAAAGTCTTCGTTCAGTTTTATTTTCAGACGTATTCACTGTAGAATAAAGAAGCAGAGACGTCTTGTTCTTCTGTACAGAACGATCAGAGACTCTGTGCGCTCACATAACAGCCCAACGGTATATTTAGTCAGATTTGGACAAATAAACTGGAACAAAAGGCGCACACAGAGTGGATTTTCCATTTCAACGATGCGTGTCTGAGTGTGGACTCGCTGCTATTCATGCGTCAGGTTACGTCCTTTGTCTGCTTTGTGCTGCCGGAGGAACAAACACACAACTTCGTCCATGAATCACATTTGAATGAAGAGACTAAACCAAACAATAACCTGCTTCTCTTTTTTTTTTTTTGCATTTGCCTGATGGGTATACCTGCACAAACACGACGGGGCAGACATGCACAGGGTGTCGATGGGATGTTTAACCACTAAAAAGACGCACATGTCCAACATCTGAGGCTGAAACAGGAACAGGTGATGAAGTCAAGCTTTAGCTCATGAAGCTGTTCAGCGTTTATTTCTTTGAACTTTATGGGTGAAATTAGTCTCCTACACATTGATATTTGCAGCTTGTGTTACACATTATGCCATTTATGAACCGATATGCAGATCACAGACACTGTAGAATCAGATTTTCTTTTTGCAACAAGCCTTTTGAGAAGGACTCTGAGGCAGGGAGGCAGAATCTTGAACAGTTTTTAGGTTAAAATGGCTTTTAAGCAGACTGAGCTGCAAGGTTAGACTAACTAGCATCAACCAGGATCAGAGTTCAGCTGAGATCAAATCAGACACAGACGATGGACTGAGGTTTAAATACTGCAGCGGGTTGATTGGTGGATGAGTCTCAGGTGTGTCAGATGGTTTCCAGGTGGAGGGAATCAGGTAGGAGGAACAAATGAGAGACGACAGCCGAAACACAAGAGGCCAGGGAGGAAGTAGCCGTACGCTGACAGTTTAAGCTGCTTTAGAGACATTTTTATTGTGTTTTGAACTTAGAGGTGTAAAACTCCAGCTCGCTCCGCCCCCTCACTGCTTCCAGGTGAACCATTGTTTACTATGTTTAGCTTCTTCGGCTAAACTGTCTCAAAAACACAACAAATGTTCTGCTGTTGGCTGCCAGAGTGAACACAAGCGTCTTCGTGCGCTCCCAGCATCTGAGGAGCTGAACACCTCAGTGCTAGCATGTTGTGCAGCTAATGTGGCTAACGTTACCATCAGCTCAGAGTCAGAGCTCCGTGGAAACTGTGGCACTGACGGACATTCAGAGATGGTGGAAGCTTTCATTTAAGCCAATAAACCAGTTTTCTTGTTGCCTGTTGTGCTTCACTTTAATCTTCAGCTGCTGTTTACATCCGTTAGCTTCTCAACTAAGCTGTTCTCGTTGAAGCCTTTTTGTTGTTTTTGTTGTCAGACGACAGAACGAGTATGAAATAGTGATGAAACGCAGATTATTAAGACTACAGCAGCCATTTTCAAATCCTACACTAATAAACTACTGATTTTACAACCAAAACATCATCTGACAAATTCACCAAATGCACGAGTTAAAAACAACACTGTAGAAATGTCTTGGTCTCCCGGTGTTTGCATCCTCCTTGTTTGCTTTGCGCTGTCAGTCACAGATGCAGAGAGAGTTTTCTTCCTGAAGGGGGCGGGACAGCAGCAGCAGCTCAAGCCAGAGTTCATACAGTCTTGGTAAAATAAACCATCTTTGTAGTATTTTGACCTGAAAATTTACCAAAGACACACTACAGGGACGTGTAAGACTTGCACTAATTTGCTGAATAAAGGGACACAATATGGGACCTTGAAGAACAAAGATGACAGGAACTTTCCCATGTGTTCAAGTCCCTCCAGTGCATCGTGACGCGTGGTTTCCACAGCAGGCCGGATTAATCGAATTATTCTGCAAATTAGTCAGATTAGTCAGAGAAGCGTGACCGTCACAGATTCCCTTTTGAGGATCATCTTCTGCCAAAAGGGACAACAAGGCCTCGGTCTGTTGGCTGCTGCATTCATGAACTACGTAAGTTACAGGTTTACACGACAATACTGCATTAAAATCCATCAGACAAGTTCAAAGCTCCACCTCAACCTCCTGAGCGCTCTTAATCTGGTCATCTGCTGGAAATGCAGTTAGAAGAACTAAGTCCTGTTGGCCAGGGGGACTTCCTGTGGAGGAGCTATACCTTTAGAAGTTGTTTTTCGTTCATAAATGGCATTTTTTATGCAGTTTTTATTGGCCTGGTGATAAAATAGGAGCAAGTTTTGATCATGTCTTTATGCTAAATAAATAAATACGACTGTTTGCGATGATTACAGCTAACATAACACCAAAGATGCATTATATTAGCTATATGCCACAACTTTTACTGGCTGTTTTTCTACTCCTTTTCACTGAAAACCACCTTTAAAGTCAAGAATGTGCCATTAAATGGTTGGTAATTAAGCATTTAATGGCAGCATATTTAAATTCATGTGATGTTTATTAAAGGCAGTGTTGCTAATCGGTGGCTACGCTCCAAGGGTTGAAAAGGACCGCACAAGTCGTAAAAGACAGAGCAGGGGGATGATAGTGGCACGACTGTTCCTGATGTTACGACACGAGTAGAAACAGGAAGGATGGACATCAACGAGAGAGAAGTTTCGCAAAGAGACAGAAGCAAACGGACGAGTTCCCACCACGCCAACCCGGTTCACATGCCCTCATGGTGACCTTATGCAACTCTATCTGCACAGCGTCAGATCAGATACGTGAAACCGACCTGAGCATGACGGTGCAGGAAGGTGCTGCATGCTTTAAAAGAAAATGCTGACTCTGGGGAACACGGGTAGCGCTAGAGAGAAACCATAACGCTGCACAGTGAACGGCCTGCTGGCTGTCTGCTGAGGTGGAGGTCGTGGAGGCTGAAGGGCAGACGGACGGGCAGGTAGCCGGCAAGACGGCGGTTAAATCCCAAGAAGGACATCGAGTGACGTCTAACCAGCTACCTCGGATGACTTTTCTCTTCAGTGTGACGTCTTAATGTGTATATTAGTCGTGGGCAGAGGCACATGCTGCTGATCTGATGGGACAGGCAGACAGCGTTGATTTAACGATTGGTCTCATTAGTTACACCCGCCATAGCAGCACTGAGCGGCGATTGTTTCCCGTGAAGCAGTTTTCCGAGAAGCACAAGAGCCCATTTCATAGGAGTTCATAGGAACTCTAAAGATAGTGCTCCCCTGAGGCCATTAACGGCAGTGCAAGATGCTTTTCAAGATCAGCTGGACCGTTTTAATGGGCCACTTGGGCGTGTGCTTCCAAGCCAACTTCACAAAGTAGATACGAAAACAGGCCTTTATTCATGCCAGAGATAAGGCTCCAGGAACGGCAGTGTTTGTAGATCAGTCCAGCCCTTTGGGTTGTGTTTTGGATTATTAGATAATCTTATATTTGGTACAAAGGGTCCTTTTTGTGTTTAAGAGGATAAATCTTAATGACTGGTGAGCCCATGAATTTCCCTTTTGTAGCATAACATTCATATTTTTTGCTGAAATTTATCGAAACCAATCGGTTTTCCATGAAATGTGAGACAGATGTGCTTAAAATGACTTTTTGTGAGTCGTGCTCATAGATTTTTAGAATTTGTTAGCATGTTAGCGAAGAATTTCTATCAGTTGGTTAAAACAGTAAATCCATAAACATACCATTGTCATGTGTCAGCAGCGTAGGATGGTTCATTCTTCTGTAGTGGAGTTTGTTTTTCTGCAAACCAACCATGATCCTGTTGGGCGTCGCTGAGCCCGGGATGTAGTGGTGGTGTCCCTGCAAAGTAATGATAGAGGGGGATTGTTTTACTGGAACATTTACATGCAGGAGGTTTTACTAGTTGTATCTGTAATTTAACAAAAGAAAGGAAATCACTTAACTAGCAGTACATTTTAATTTTAAAAAATTACAATTGCAACAGTTGAAAAAAGAAAACAAACTTTTTTTTTTTTTTTAGTGCGAGCTCCAGCATTTGGTCAAAGTTTCAGTTTGTCCAGTGATCAAACATCTGCCACGTTCCCATCAGCCTCAGCTCTTAGCATTAGCATTTAGCTCACAGTGCTGCTAAGCACAACCTCTCCGAGCTGCTTCACACTCTGCATTTAGGCTCAATGAAAGCCATGAACACACCAGTTTGCATCTTTCTTTTTGAGTTACTACAACTTCTAATGAAAAGGTTTTATCAGACAACGAGTATCCAGGAAACCAGCAGCTGATAAAGACGCGTCACCACGGACGTCAGGGATGTTTCTGAGGAAGACTGAAGTGACAGGCCAAACATGTCGAGGATAAAACAGCTCCTCATGGTCTGATTAAAAAAACAACTTCTAATGAAACTGTGTTTGACCAACTAACCACACTGAGTTAGCGGGAAATCGTTTTTCATCTACGATCAATTGTTTTTTTTAAATGACCAGTTGCTGAACAGTTTAATCAACACAAAATTAAGATTTTTTAAGAAATCCTAAACTCAAGGTTTGAGAAAAATGTATTTGCTACGACTTAAATGCTGTTTTTAATCAATCAGTGTAGAAATTCAGTTTAAACTATACACAATATGAAGTGAATAACCGACATGATTATGCTAACACAGCTCATCGAAACAATGGCTGCAACTTTAAAGGTTTATCTTCATCATTAATTAGAAGTTTTATACCAGAAGCGTTTATTCTTAAGTTTTGTTAGATTCCCCTGAGCTGAGGACATCCTCACTGTTGTGGGGTCTGAGCACTGAAGTGCAAATGTTCACAGGAAGTGAAGAATCAAACTAAAAGAAAAAAGCATCTCACTGTGTCGATATGGTTTCTGAGTGAGCGTCTTCTGATTAGAGGCCTCTACAATGACGACCACACACATTTTTCTATCAAACTTCCACGTTATAAAAATGTGCTCGGTCAAACAAAAATGGTTTCATTGGGCGGTTTGAGCGGCTTCGCTTCGACCAAACTGCTGCTCCAGAATCCACCAAACTGGACTTGAGCTTCGAGGTCGCGTCATTAGTTCTGATTTATGTCTCCGAAGACGTGACGTTTTCTTGATAAGCTGCCAATTCAGTGATGTTTTGTGCATTTTTACGACCAGATGGGAATCAAACCGGAGACTCTGGTATTCGCTTGGTTAGATAAACTGCCTGAATGGAGCAGATCCTATTATACAAGGAGCCATAAGCGACATTTATCCCACTTTAAACCACTTTTCTAGCCAACGTGTTAAAACAGAGGCCATGTAAAGGCCACGTGTGACGGTTTCTGACAAACATCCAGTAAGCGAGGCACCAACGTTCCCTTTTTCTGACAGAACAGCGAACATGTGAAGGTTTTCTGAAAGTTTTGTTTCTCAGGAAAAGAAAAGCAGCAGGACTGTGGGGTAAAAAAAAAGCTCCTCACGTTGTACTGCTGACATTTGAAAGGCGGGACTCTCCCCCGGTGGAGCAGAACTCTTTCGGTTTTGTGTTTTGTCAGTTTTCGTTGCATTTTGCTTTTCCTGAGAAGTGAAAGTGAAGTTACAGTAAAAGTGTGAAGTGCTTCCGCTGAGCTTCTGTGCTCGTTTTTTTTTTATTTTATCTTTCCTGTCTTTGGCGTCCTGCAACATATAAAAAGCACGAAGTGTGTTCGGTGAAGATATTTTCTGTGGTTTGGTTTTTATCGATGACATTAGTGGATGTTTTTGCTGTGAAATACAGGAAAGACGTATTTAATCTTATGCAATGATCTCCTCAGTTCCCGCTTCAGTCCATCCTGTATGTCTTCATGTTTCACTTCCATATATTTGATGTTTTGTGTCTCTGTTTGTGATATGTGCTGCATCATTTTGTCTCAGCGACTGAAGACATGTGGCTGCAGCATAAGAAACTTCTTTCCTTCTTCATACTATCACATATGATCTCCTGATGTCTGACAGCTGAATGAGTTGTGGTGCTCACAGACGCAAAGAAAACACTTTTCATAACACGTGGACCTCATTGTTTACTGCTTTTTCTAAAATGTGGAACTACTTTCTTCCAAATAAATATTCCCATTAGAGACTTTATCCTGTCCAGTCTGAGCAGCTGTAGAACATGAAGTGAAAACAATCCATTACAAGTTAAAGTTAACACAAGTATGAGGAGCAAAAACTAGATAAAGCATCGTTACATTATCATGTTAGTGTTTTAGCTGGAGTGAGTTTCAACTACTTTACATCCAGTTTTACATCCAGTGACTGCAGATAAATCAGATGATTAACAGGAAAACAGAAGAAAAGTTACGAAACGTTTCCTCTGATCTTTAACTTTGGGGTCACATGTTGTAACTTCTGAACATTTCTTGAAAAGTTTAAAAGGGAAAAATGTTTGGTGGAGCTTTGAACAACTTCTACACATCTGAACTGTGAGTCTAACCACACGCCCAAAAGGTCTCGAAGTAGAAGTAATGTTGCCTCAACGCTGCCTTACAGAGCAACGTCTGCTTCGGTTTCAGTTTCCAGTTGATTCTACGTGTTGGCTGCGTGATGTTTTTCAGGAAGTCTTTGTTCTGGAGGCCCGTCTTCCCGTTTCATAGAACATGAAGGCACTAACTAAAACTCACTGTATTGAGTTATACATCAAGATCAAAACTTTGTGGATGAACATGACAGAATAGATGTTTTTTAAAATCATGAGCAGGAAAAAGGTGGATCACGACTTGCTCTACGAGGTGCGTCAGAAAGGTTCCAGGACTGGTGTCGGAAAAGGTAGATCTGAAACCCAAACGACAAACTACGTCTACAAAGAGATCCTGCGGTGAGAGTCGTGGCTGCTTCACAGCGCTCTGAGCATCCCACAGCTCCTGGCTGAGAAGAACATCTCTGTGCTGGAGCAACCTCCCTGCTCACCCCACCTGGCTCCGTGGGGTTGGTTCCTCCTCCCCAAGCTCAAGGGGGTCATCAAGGAGACCCGTTTGGAAGACGTGGACGACATCAAGATTGCTGTGACACCACCATGCACTCCTGGAAGAATCCTTGTAGTTTGTCGTTTGGATTTGAAATCTATCTTTTGTGACACCAGTCCTGGAGCTTTTCTGACACATCTCATATTAATAATGTGAGAAAATACAAGACGACACGAGCCACACGTTCTGCACACATCAGACGAACAAACGTCCAGTCTGGACTTTGTGTCCTTGCCAGCGACGCTCAGCGAGGAGCCGGGTCGTCTAATCAGAGCAGGAACTCTCAGGTTGTGTTCTGGAGATCAGAGGAAGAGATGAGCGGACCTCAGCATGAAAGGCTGCTGGAGAAACATCAAGGCTCCTTTTGTCCAGAGCCACAAACACAAACACGACGTTCCCAAAACAGTTTTTTTTTTTCTCGGGGCCTCTAATGATCATCTTCCTCTGCAGCTTATCAACAGTTCTGAGGGTGTGTCTGAGCAGAATGTTACGGGAGGAGATACGCTGGCTTCATGTTCACAGAGTCAGAGCTCACAGGACATTTCAGCCAGCATGGAGACAGGAGGAAGTTCTGCTCGCTGTGGATAATGAACAGCAGTGAAGATTAGTTTAGTTATAAAATGCTGGATGAAACCCTGCAGAACAGAAAGCAGCCTGTAGACTGGTGGACAGAGGTTTACATACACTTATAAGAACCATCATGGAAGTCCTGAGTTTCCAACGACTCCTGTAACTCTGAACGTTACATGTTGGAACCACTGAAACACACGAGTCTTCATCATAAAAGACAATAAAGCATTTTGGTTCTAACTTTAGTCCAGGTCTTCTGGAAATATGACAGAATCTGCTGGGTCAAAAATCAACATACAGCAATTCTAATGTTTGGTTAAATGTCGTTTGGCCATTTTCACTTTAACTGGTCATGTTTGGTCGCCGTCCACAAACTTCTGGTCGTGTCTTTAACCGCTCCTTTTGGCAGAATCAGTACATTTAAACTAAATTTGTTGTCCGTCTGACATTTTTCTTCATCAGGACTTTGGTAGGACCAGTCAACAACCTGAATTCTAGCCTGATTTAACCATTTCTTTACCATTTGAGATCTGTGTTTTGGGGTCGTTGTCTGGTCAGAACACCCAACTGGTCCAAGATCCAACCTTCTGGATGATGATTTTAGGTTTTCCTGAAGAATGTGGAGGTAATCCTCCTTCATTATTCTATTTACTTTGTCCAGAGGATAATACTTCTGCCACGGTGCCTGATCGTAGGTTTGGTGTTGTTGGGGCTAAAGGCCTCACCTCTATTTGTCTGACTGAAACAAAAAGCCTTTTAAAAGCGACATTAGCTTTAAAAATTCTCACCTGTCAGAGCTGGTTCCTCGTGGAGGCCATCTTGTTCTGGAGCATAAAGGGGGCGTGCCTCAAAAGCAGCGTTTTTATAGGCTAGAAGAGTAGCTGGTGTCTCAGATATGATTGGATGATAAGTGTGTTTGTTGAGCTGCTCAGACGTCCCCACTCTGTGTTGGTGGCTAAAGACTGTATCAGTTGGTGGCCCAGCAGAGGTTGTCATATGTCATCCATTATCTATCCACCACTTAATCCTCACTAGGTTCTGGCTGGAGTCTATCCCAGCTGACTCAGGGTGAAGGCAGGTTCACCTGGACAGGTAACCAGTCTATCACAGGGCTACACTTAGAGACAGACAACCAAGCACACTCACATTCACACCTACGGACAATTTACAATCACCAATTAACCTCAGCATGTTTGTGGACTGTGGGAGGAAGCCGGAGAACCTGAAGAGAACCCACGCTGCACGGGGAGAACATGGAGACTCCACGCAGAACGATCCTGGGTGTCCTCACCGGGACGTGAACCAGATTATTGGGTTTCAATGAAAAGTCCGAGTTCTATGAGTCACTGGGAACCCAAAGCTGCCTGGATGGACACGGTGGAGGTGAGCTTCTGTTCACGACTGGGGGCAGGAAGTGAAGGTTTATGAACTAAGCCGATGCAAAAATAAACAAAGTCGCAGAAAGCGCTCCAGAACACACGGAGTCGAAGGAACTGTGAAGCAATGCTGACACGGCCAGACTCCACAAAACCTCAGTCAGAGATAAGAGGCGTCGAGTCGGCTGTTATCAGCTTCAGCATCTCCTATGAAACAGGAACAGGTCTGGCTCGTCATGTGACTCTTCTTCTGCAAAAACATGGACAGACGGTGCGTTGCCTACCTCAGTAAAACAGAACAACTTGTTGTAATGGAGAATATAACATGTAGAAAGCAGCTCTGCAGGTCCACAGGTCCATCTCTTTATTTTACTGCCTCTTTCTGACGCAGCAGCTGCACATGAGAGCTCGTAGATGTCCAACAATTCAAACAGGATTCTAGCAGGTCAGAGCGCTGCAGAGGAATCAGACGTCTCAGATTTGGATGCAGGATCAGTCGGTCTTCTCCATAATGTGACCTTTAAGCATGTGATAAATCAGAGACACACTCTCTATGTTGTGTGAATGAAGGCAAAGCGCTGCCTGGTCCTGGTACATGAGTGTAGATTCTCTCGGCATCGTAAAGGCCACGTGAGGACAGAAACCGACTCCAGAAATGTAAACAAACGCTGAGCAGGGCGAAGCAGAGCTCGACCCGCGAGGACGAGCTGTTTGGATGTGACTTCTGCTACTGTGATGCCTATAAAAGGGAACAGAATTCATTGTCTTGCTTCTCTGTAAAGGGCAAACCGGCCTTCTTTTCCTCTGTCTGTTTGTCTTTCTTCTTCCACAATCCAACCCATGGACGGGTTGTAAAGCTACAGACCCCCGACACGTGAACGGCCTCCTCTGGGGTTGTTTTGTGTTTAAAACTGGACATTTTGCAAATGTTTGGTAGCATTTTGCATCACTTTATGGACGACTTCTGGCTGTTTTCTGTCTCAGTTTGATCTGTAAAGTCGTTTTTGGTTATTTTATGTGTAATTTGTGATCTTTTGCATCTATTTATAGTCATTGCAAGCCTCTTGGAGATCACTTCGCATGTCTTTAAAGTCGCTTGTGGTCACTTTGTGTGTCTTTTTTTAAATCTTTTGCATCAATTAATAATCATCTCAAGTCTCTTTGAGGTCACTCTGCATGTCTTTAAAGTCATTTTTGGTAATTTTATGTGTCATTTTTGATCCTTTGCTCTATATGCAGTCATCCCGTGTCTCTTTGACTTCACTTTTCATGTCTTCAGAGTCGTTTTTGGTCATTTTATGTGTAATTTCTGATCTTTTGCATCTATTTACAGTCATCCCAAGTCTCTTTAGGGTCACTTTGCATGTCTTTAAAGTCGTTTTTGGTCATTTTATTTACCATTTCAGTCGCTTTACATCTATTTGTAGCCATTCTGTGTCGTTTGCATTGTTTTCTGGTTGTTTTGTGTCCTGTATTGTTCTCTTGTGTCGCTCTGTGGCCCTTTTATGTCGCATTTCAAACATTGTACATCCATCTACCGTCATCTTGTGTCTTCTTGTCGTCATGCATGTCTCATCTTAGTCACTTTGTGTCTGGTTTTGGTCATTTTGCGTCTATTCGCAGCCATTCTGTGCCAACTTTAGTCCGTTTGTGTTTCATATTGTTCATTTTGTCTCTCTGTGGTCACTTCATGCCTCATTCTGATCTTTTATCGTCATCCCATGTCTCTCTGAGCTCATTTTGTGTTTCTTTCTAGGATCAGACCTCCCACTCCTGCGTCTCTTTGTAGTTTTTGTCATATGAAACCGTTTTCTGCATTGATTTGATGCATACTATAAATTAAAGCTCTTCATGCAATCCTCAAACTATCAAATCAAATCAGCAGCAAATCACCAATGAATAGAAAATACAGAACTTATTTTCTAGCTATAAATAAAGTACAGTCACAGATGAACAGTGTCTTCTTGCAGCAGGATGTTTTAAGCGTATTGGGACATAAAATGAGGAACATTTTGCTTTAGCATGTAGTTCATGGGATCATTTTGTATTAAAGGTGGAGATGAAGTTCTCTGTTGGCTCACATGTGCTGACTCTGGTGAGAAACGAAACTTTTTGGGAAAGTTTTGACCTCAGCTTTGACATTCTGAGCGTCTCACTGGTTCCAAATCGAACCACAGTCATGACAAACGCACATAGCCACTGTACTGTAAAGTGTTTTTTGAAGCTTTTGTGGTAACTTTCAGTTGGTTTAAACTTCTCTTTTTCTCTCAGGATGATTTTGTTCCTCTGCATTATTGTCCTTCTTAATTAACTACTTAATTTTCTATCAGTTTCTTTTCCATCTGTCTCTCTGACAACTCAACACATCTGTCAGTCCGTCTGACCGTCAGAAATAATCTGAGAGCTTCTCCTGCAGAAGTTTCAGAGAATCTTTCAGCGCGAGCCGACGCGCTTTGAGCTGAAAACCACATGAAGTTAGTGTTGCGTTTGAGTCACTGGAAGAAGCTGCCTGGTGTCTAATTTGAGATCACACATCACACTCTACTTTCCTTTTTACGCTCTGCTTTACGTTGGGGGTTTTTCATGATTCACAGAAGTCGAGGCTGGAACTGAGCTGACGTGTTAAAGGTAGAAGCTGTAAAAGTAGGGCAAAGAAACTCCGAACCGGAAAAACTTCTGCAGAGTGCAGCTACACAGCGTCCTCTACGTTTCCACACTTTGCTTCTTACCAGAGTTTACGTGTAGAAATACGTGTTCGGCTGCGAGAACGTCGTGCAGAACGTCCATGTTTAGTGTTTCAATGTGAATGAGAGACACAATTAGGTTATTTAAAGCTCATGCATAAAAGGTCTGCAGCTAATGGAGACACAAAATCTGAAATTTAACTGAGCTACAGTCTCTTACTAACCTTAACCGAAGTGTTTTTGTGGCTTAAACTCACAAATGGGCTTCGTGGATGTGAACCCTGATGTCAGGAGCTTTGTGTGTCCATCATCCACCCTGAGCTCCTCTCTGCAAATCTGCTGGTTTTTTCTTGACAAATAACCTGTTTGTACACCTCACCAGCAGAATGTATTGGATATAAAATGTCTTAGATATTAGTACCTAATTTTAAATAATAAATAAAATCAAAACATCAAAAAATACTGTAAACATAATATAACATCACATTTCATAAAAACATTAAATTACATTTTTCCATAGTTAAATAATTTTTCTAGATTTAATTTTACATGAGAACATGAATACTTACATGTATAAAATTGTGTAATGTGTGTTTTGTTCACATCATATATATATATAATAAAGTTAAAATACTATTTATGTTTATTATATATAAAATGAGAAACAAGTAGAGACAAAAGCTTCGTTATTAATTTGTCAATTTGTTTCTAATTTTGGAAAAAATAGTTACAGTGTTACATTTTAATCGGTCTAATTTATATTATTTGTAAAAAAAATTTAAAAATCTATTAAATAAACAACAAAAAAATGGAAATCATGATAAAATTATGAATGCATTTCAAATGTCTGTCCAAAGAAAATAAAAAAATAAAATCCAAATTGGAAGTTTTATGGTTATTCAAAGTTATAGATTTTTAATGTTAATTTATTTTAGATGTGAAAATTAATTTTTTGTAAATTTAGAGGTATTTTTAGTTTCAGAAATACAGAAAAAATCTGTAAAAACAAACAAACAAACCTGTAAAATGACAGAATGGTGCAGAAAACTAAACTAAAGCCTAAAACAGCTGCGTTCTCAGCAGACGGCTGAAGACTCTCTGCTGTGATTCTCTCTCATGTGAAACCAGAGTTCCAACAGGGTCACATTTGTCCTCTGAGGGCCGTCACAAGGCATTCTGGGAAATGTGGGAAATGGCCATCGAAGCAGAGATAAAGATGATGAACTGCAAACACTTCATCCCACCAAGAATTCCTGGAATGCATTAACGGTGGCAGATAAGAGCGAACCTGCTGCGCGACCAGTTCCCCTCCAACACCTCGGAGAGCGTCGCCTGGCTTGTGTACACACTGGTGATCCACAGTAAATGTTATTTCCACCCTGACGTGTGGGAAACTGAATATCTGCGACTGTCCACAGCCTCTAAATACGCCCATTCCTCCCCTGGGACGCTACCAGGGATAGCGAGCCGCTGAAGGTCAAACATATCGAGTAGCTTAACGTACAGTATTTTCCTCCACAACGTTGGAACCACATGACTCAGGAGCTGAAGCCTGCAGCTCGTGCAAGATCTGAATCTGACGTGCGGAGCAAATGCAGATCCTGAGAGCATAAAAAACACCGTCTGTCTGTCTGAGCACACGAATACATGACAGTCAGGGGCTGAAATACAAACACAAGAGTCCAGATTCGTCATAATATGAGAACACAAAGTTCCCTTCAGTGAATAACTCTTTAAAGACATCTTAAGCGTTTTTTACACCAGACTCTAGAAAACATTTCTTATTGTTTTGCAGAAACAGGAAAGGGCTTTCCCCAGACCGCTGCCACCCACTGACGCACACTATTGTCTCAGATGTCCTCGTATGAAGCACAACAGATCTAATAACTTTAATACAGGGCGTCCACATGCTGGATGTTCGGCTGTGTGCTGCAAAATGTGACATTTACTGCATCAAACCCAACGTGAAGCCTGTCAGAGTGCATGTTTGTAGCTCATATATCACATCTAGAAGTCATGTCAGGGTCTTTTTTCTCATATGTGAGCTGAGATGAGCAGGTGGAGTATTCCTCTCTAACACTGTGAGGCGGCCGGTCGGAGAGGATCTCCACGTGGCTGGTTGTTCCTGCCGAGGCCTGGATGTGTCGGTCTGCGCCCACGCTGCCGTCCCTCAGAGCAGCTACTCCAGCAGCAGGGCCCGTTTGCACCTACGTGTTCCTGCAGAATCACACGTTCAGCCGGGAACACTCCGGGCAGCCGACACTGAATGGTGCATTTTTATGCCTTTTTTTTTTTTTCTGCATCAATTTATGGTGAAAATGTTTCCGGCCTGAGAGCTGCAGACAGAGGACACATATAATGATGTAGAAGAAGAAGAAGAGGCAACAGGGTGATTAATCTAAACTAAATGAGCAGTTTAGTGCTCACAACCTCTGGGAATCAACCAGAAGTCCAACCAAAAAGTGGCCTTTAACTGTCAGATTGTTGGATTTGATGGATTTTAGGGAGAAACTATCCAGTATTTGAATAGAAAACAGTGCATTTTCCTATTTGAACAGATTTCCCATCATACAGTCCGACCTTTAGTTGCTTTACTGCACTGACGCTGTACAAGTCTTCATTGGTCGTAACTGTAAAGCTGCTTTATCGTATCGTTATCAGCTTCAGCAGAGAAGTCATTTACAATTCGATGCATCTGGATGTTTTGCTGCATTTTTTTTTGCTCTTGCACTTTGTGTTTCTTTAGTTCTTCTAGTTTATATTTTCTGGTTTCTACATCATCCATCCATCGTCTCTACACCTTAATCCTCACCAGGGTCATGGGGGGCGGAGCCTATCCCAGCTGACTCAGGGTGAAGGCAGGTTCACCTGGACAGGTAACCAGTCTATCACAGGGCTACACTTAGAGACAGACAACCAAGCACACTCACATTCACACCTACGGACAATTTACAATCACCAATTAACCTCAACATGTTTCTGGACTGTGGGAGGAAGCCGGAGAACCCGGAGAGAACCCACGCTGCACGGGGAGAACATGGAGACTCCACGCAGAAAGATCCCGGGTGTCCTCACACGGTGACGGAGCCAACCATTGATCCACCTGCAGCCCGTGTAGATTTCATCAAACACTTAATTTTCTGTCTTCTGAGTGTTTCTGCATCAGTTTGTAGCTGCTATAAATAACCTTCATTATGTGTGGTTCTGTGTGTTGGTGCATTTTCAAATGTTTCTCCACTTTGTGTTTCTTTAGCTCCTCTACTTCATATCTGCTCATTCCTGTGATGTAACTCATATTTTTCTACATTTGGTGCCATTTCTGCACCAATTAACAGTAAAAATGTCTTTATTGATGTAAAAGTAACACAAACACAGTCACAGTGAGGAAACTTTGTTCTGGTTTGTCCTCCTTTGGTTCTTTTATGAAAGACAAACAGAAGATCTCCAAACGTTGCGTCACATCAGCAGTGTGTCAGACTAGAATCCAGCCTCCTTCAGACATTCACTGTTTTTTTTTTTCCTTTCAGTAAACCGCCTCTTGTGTGTGAAGTGTGTCTTTGTGCAGCCACACTGCCTGTGATGACTGTTTACGCAGCCCCACTCCGGCCCAACACTGAAGCTATTCATGCAGCGCCAACGCGACCAGGAGCTGCTGCACAGAACCGGACGCATGCTGCAGGATCTGTGGCTCTGCGCTCAGTGTGGGTTCTGCAAGACTGAAAGAGGATTAATATCATAATTAGGCACCAAACAATGTGATTGTAGCTCCTGACGTGTGCGTTTCCAGCATGAGCTGAGCTCCCAGCGGCCTGTTGGAAGGTCTGCTTTCCAAACACGTCAGGTCTGTGTTTGTGGTAGAAAATGAGCGGATGGGCGTTTTGACTGTATCTCTGCGCCACAAAGGGGCGTCTGTACCTGGAGGATGTGGTGGAAAACTCCTGTGAACTGTACGAGCAGCTTGTTCCAAGAAGTGCAGGAGCAAAAACAAAAAAACCCGTCGAAACCACTAAACCGCCACTTTAGAACGACTTCACTTTGAGTTAAAATCTACCAAAAAGTAAAAAGAAAAGTGACGATGATCCAGTAAAACACACAGTCATGTGTCCGGCTGTGAGGCAGGTGAATAAAAACAGCATTAAAACTGTGAATTAAAGGATTTTCATGTATTTAAAAGCATTTAAATCCTCTTATTGCGTCACATGAAGTAGAAGAGCTCCATCTTGTGGAGAAGTCTCGTCTCTGCAGCTTTAGACTGTGACACTAGTAAAAAGAAAAGCAAACATAGAAGGAAAGTTTCTTCATTTTTTATATATATTATTTTATATTTTATATATTTATATACCAGCTGGTCCACATCCAGCCCTATTGTTCCTGTAAACAGTGGATTTATTGCGGCTTTATCCTATTTTATGGTATTTTCTACGTCTCGTGTTGTCACTTTACATTTTTTGTGAGACTCTTGTGCAAAATAAACTATTTACATTCACAGGATTTGATCATTGTTGCACCAAAACATTCATTTAAAATAGAAAAATGTATGATCTTAATGAGG
>NW_007578221.1:313407-321012 GCF_000690725.1 Stegastes partitus
TCTCTGCTTCTGACCACGTCCGTGCTGTTTCCACAGAGTTCAGAATGAGCCCACAGTGAAGAAAGAAACGCCCACAAACTGCTTTTCATCCAACAAACAAATGCAGACGTTTCCCATTTTTCAGGAGCATGATTGTCTCTGTTGTGTCTTCAGCGGCCCGACCAGGAGGCTGCAGAGGATCAACTCTCAGGAGGAGCTGGACTTCCACGACACGTCGAGCGGTTCTGACCAATCAGAGCTGAGCCTAGAGGACGGTATGGGCGACCTGCACTGGACTCCCAGCCAGGACCGGACCTTTGAGAGGTTGGTAAAGAAGTTAGAGATGCATCTTTAATCTGGATGTTGTTGGAGGCGAAGCCCAGATGAAGAGGAAGAAGGAGAGTTTTCATGAAGCTTCACTGTCGGTTCAGAAGCTGTATAAACTGTGTGCAAATGACTGCAAACCAACCGCCAGCAGTTTAACATTCCCATTTAACTCTAGCGTGCCAGCATTACACCATCAGTCATTCACACACACATGGCGAGCCCCCCGCCTTTCTTCAGACCACTCTCCCTCCAGCTCCAGCCTCGCTCTGACCAGGTGGAATCCATCCAAAGTTATAAGCGAGTCCGGAGTGAGTTCGTTCAGTACTAACTCCAAAAACAACATGAGGGTTCACACTCAGTGTAAAACATTAGCTCCATAGCTCAACGGCTCAACGGCTCGCCAGACCCCGACCCCAAAAACTCACAAAAAAGCAAAGAACAGACCAACAAAAACCCCATCTGCATCTCCACCAGGCCAGCTGACAGCCTTCCCTGGGCCCGGGACAAGATGATATTAGATGCCCCCCCCGGTCCACTCACCCACATCTCCCCTTTTCTTCCTCTCCTGTTCCTCTCCTCACCTTGCCTCCTCTTCTTCTCCTCTATTCTGCTTTCTTTACATCTCTTTCATCCATCCTGCTCAGACTGTCTGACTGGGCAGCAAGTCTCTCCCGCTGCACTTTGACGCTCCCTCTCTCTCATCCGTGGTCTGACTCTGTCCCCCCTGGTGGACCAGCGGGCCCCTTCCTCCTCATCTCTGACACCTGACGGCAGGTGGATCTCTCGCCTCGGCCTCTCTGTCTCATCCTCTCTGACGGAGCCACTAAACTCGTCCGTTTNTCTTGTGCAAAATAAACTATTTACATTCACAGGATTTGATCATTGTTGCACCAAAACATTCATTTAAAATAGAAAAATGTATGATCTTAATGAGGAACTGAAGAAAAAATGCACATTTATTTTATTAAACTTTTAATTTGTTTTAGTTCTACTGTTCAAAGTTTAATCGGCCTCCAGATAAACGTCAGCAATGAACTGTGCTGAAGAACGAATCCTCAGCTGTTAGAAATGATCATTATAAGCTGAAAAATGTCAATATTTCAAACATGAAAATATAAAAGAACAAAGTGACTTTTGTTCATCAAACTGCAGTAATGTTCACTCATTGTGCTGGAATTCACATAAATTATGACATTTTCCCCATAAATCGATGCAAAAATTACACAAACTGTCGTAGAAAAACTCCCCAGAATGCAGCGTTGGTGCAGCAAAGCAACTAAAGGTCAGACTGTACTCTGGGAAGTCTGTTCAAATAGGAAAACGCTCTGTTTTCTATTCCAATACTGGATGTTTTCTCCCTAAAATCCTTCAAATCCAACAATCTGACAGTTAAAGACCACTTTTTGGTTGCATTTCTCCTGTTTCCTGCAGACTTTGTTTGATTGTCAGAGCTCACAGACAGACTGAAAGTTGAAAAAAGTGTTTGTTAAGTTTAAATTCATCATCTCCGTCTTCGTCCTCTGTCTGCAGCTCTCGGGCTCAGGACGAAATCGGAGGCGACAGGAGACAGATGGGAGAGTTTCTGCAGCTCGAGGTGAAGACAAACCGAGTAAATGGATTAACACAGAAGCCTGCGGTGCGTTTCCTCCTCCTGTCAGCTCCCCCTGCAGCCGAGCCTCACGTGACCTCGACCTGCTGAACGTTTGGCATGTTTTCCACCAGCGGCTTTGGAGGTCAGCAGGCCGAGCGGACACGAACCCACCTCAACCCAGTAAGCTCTGAAATGTTCCTCCAAGGAAGCAGCGAGCAGCAACGATGCTGATTATCCATCAGCTGAAAGCTTTCACAGTTCACACTGCATGGCTGCTCAGTGCACAAAAGGAAAAGTGCATAAAACATGTGCAAACGCAGCATCGTTACTTTGAGGTTTCTGGAAGAATCTTTATTTGCATTAAGAAGATTTTATCATTATTGCAGCAAATTATTGACGTTTTCAGTCGGCAAATGCACAACTTCTGACCAGAATAAGTGCAAAAAAAATGTGCAAATTAGAGCATTTAGTTTTGGTATAAATGCAAAATCATTACTTTAAGATTTCTGGAAGAATCTTGTGCAAAATAAACAATTTAAATTCTTAAGGTTTTAATATTATTGCAGCAAATTCTTAAAATAGTCAGTGGACGAATTTGCAACTTCTAGTAAGAGAGAAAGTGCACAAAAAATGTGTAAATTAGTTCATTTAGCTTCAGTATAAATGCAATATTGTTTCTTCAAGGCTTCTGGAAGAATCTTTATTTGCATCCTTAAGATTTCATCCTTATTGCAGCAAATTCTTAAAATAGTCAGTCAGTAAATGCACAACTTCTGACGAGAAAAGGTGCAAAAAAGTGCAAATTAGTGCATTTAGGTTCAGTATAAAAGCACATAAAACTAATCGAGAATCATTTCGGTTTATGTTTTGGGGCTGGAGCTCCATCTCAAACCTTTGAAACCTAACATAAGCATTAAAAACATCTCTGTCTGTATATTTTTGCGTCTTTCTTTGGCTTCATGCGCTGCAATGTTGGTCAGTATCCAGGTGAAGAGCTGCAGCTGCTGCCCACACAGTCACGTAAAAGACGAATCATTAAACTGAAGGTTTACTGTCGATTCTGGAGCTTGCGTCCATTTAGCAGGTGAATCTGCTGCAGCACGTCTCACTCTGGTGGACTCTTTACTGCTGCAGATAAAACTGAATAAAAATGAAGTAAAAAACACATAATCTTTAGATTTTAACCGGATCATTTCACCATTTTCAAGCTGTTTTGAAAGTAAAGTGAATATAAAATGTGAACCTCTGTGCTCTGTGTCTGTGCTGAATGCATAATTAATATGTGAGAGAGCGTAAGATCGTCGTACATGATGATTTAAAGCAGAATCTATGCAAAGAAGCATCTTGGAAATACGTGTTTTCATCATTTTTTTTGTTTAATTCGCGTCTCTGATCCTTTAAAAAGTTCAGGAGACCAGATGCAGGCTGTGGTGAGGAGAAAAATCCCACATAAAGTGTCATAAAACAATAAATATCTAATAATAACAAAGGGACAGAATCCACTTCCTGTGCTGCTGATAAGAAAATAAAAGCCTAAAGTTAAGTTGTGTAACTAACAGTAAAACCATAAAACGTGATTTTATTGCTGCTCGGCTGCCTGTTGCTACGTTTTGTTAGTTCATGATGAGAGAGGTCGTATTGTTTGTGTGATTATGTGGAAGCTGTGCAAACACTGATGTCACTGCTGCAGATTAACGTTAATAAAAAGTCAAATCTCTGAGATAAAACACTTGATCTGAAGAGAAGGAGACGTTTACTCACGATGAATAAGATCCCAACGCTTTTTAACAGCTACTAGCATATTTATGGTATTTTTAAAGGCTTTAATACGTGATCAGGGGCTATTTTTCACTTCTGAGACAAAATTAAACACAATTAAAGCTGCAAGCGGCGATGGACGGGTCCTCGCCGTACGATTGTCGGCCTTCGTCGGGTTTTGGCAGAAAGGCGGGACTGTGAGCCGGCGTGTCGAGTTTCAGCCAGACCGGAGCACGTGTGGCCTTGTTATACGCCACTTCCTGTTTCATGGCGAGCCGAGGCGGCGTGCGTGGTGTGGCGTGCTGGCAACGCGCTCTGCTTTGGACTCGGAGCATGTCTGTAAAGTTTCAGGCAGGTCGGAGCCCGTACAGGCCAGTTTACACAGCATGCGCCGTTTGATGGCGTTTTATGGTGGCGTTCTTTTTCAACATGGCGGACTTCCTGTTGGGTTTAGGGCTCGGCGCTGATTGACTTTTTTGTACGTCCCGACCTGCCACACATGCCCACCAGAATTTGTAGCTGTAGGTGAAACGACTTTCCGACGGGACTCCGTTGAATGTTGGAAACACGGCGACAATGTGCAAAATGGCCTTTTTAATCGAAATTACG
The DNA here is from genome assembly GCF_000690725.1 of Stegastes partitus. Lineage (NCBI taxonomy): Eukaryota > Metazoa > Chordata > Actinopteri > Pomacentridae > Stegastes > Stegastes partitus. The sequence continues at coordinate 317,672 of NW_007578221.1, forward strand.
CGGGCCGCCATTTCCACGCCGTCAGACTTTTGCGGAAGATTTTATTACCTTTTACTCACCATGTCCTGTAGGTTGTGTTGGCCAAATTTCATGTGTGTACGACGTACCCCCTAGGAGGAGATGGACTTTGAAAATGGCCAAAAATGAGCGAAATTGGCCGTAATGCTCGCCGTTTTTCCAACATGGCGGATTTCCTGTTGGGTTTACAGAAATACGATGATGGACTTTTTTGTGTGTCTCGAGCTGCTACATAAGTGTACCAATTTTTGTAACTCTACATCAAACGTAGCCCCAATGGGACTCTGTTGAAATACTGTAGGGAGCGCAGTTCGGCCATGTTGCATTTTAGAGCTGGGAGTCTATGGATGATTTTGTTCGTCCTGACCTGCTCTATAGGTCGACCAAATGTCGTAGCTTTAGGCCAAACGTGCTTCTGACAGGACTCCGTTGAAATTTGGTGGCACTGTGGAACCATTTTAACAGTGACGTGTCCAAGTCCCTCAAAATATCCAGTTTTTTGCCAGTCCTGGTGTGTGTGTGGTGATTTGATGAGTTCTGGGGCATGTTTAGGCCAAAGGTTCCGATAGGGTCCGAGCACCAACAGTCCTCGGACCCTAAAAATGTAGATCCAGGGCTGTGCATGAAACGTGTGCAGCTGTAGCCTTTGACCTTCAGGCCTCAGTACAAGACTTCTGTGATATCTTGTTCTAAAATGTGTTTTAATTACAGATCAACGGCTGTCGGTGTTCAGATGGTGATGGTCAGGCTGCAACAGGTGCAGGTTCGCTGTGTTTAAGAAAGTTAATCTGTAAATCAGATTGGTTCACGTTGACATTGACATCCATCTCGCTGTGAGTTATCAGTGAAAAGCCAACGCGCCATCTGGACCGCCTCGACTCCTCCTGACCGTAAGAGGATCAAACTCTCCGTTTGCTCTCAGGGCGCTAATCTTCGCTGCCTCTGACTTGTTGTGCTCAGTGTGCACGCCGAGGCGACTGCAGAGGCTCCGGCTGGCCGTGAACTTTCTGTTTGTTCTGTTTTTGTTTGGGAGGATAAAGAGGAAGATGTTTCGCTCGCGTTCTCTGGAGAACAAGGAGATCGTGGCTCTGTACGGAGCAGAGAGAGACGAGGACTGCATCAGCGAGGTGAGGGTTCACAGTCAAAGCTCCTCACGTAGAAAGCTGCCTCCAGAGAATCGTAAAGTGTTGCTTGAATTACCAAAAGTCGACAGTTTGCTCCAATCAGACCAAGTAGAAAGGCAGAAACTCTGTCTGATGAACTCCAGGCGGTGTTTTCCCAGATTAAAGTATGTAAACAAAACGTATTTTAGCAGCATTTGTGGAGAAACGTTGCTCAGGTTGAGTCCAGTTTTTTGTCCATTGTTGTAAAAAAAAAAAAAAAATCTAAAAATGTACCTTTTTGTTCTTCCAGTTTATTGAAGATAACTGCGTCATGATGCATGAAAGATATTTCTAAAGTCTCTCTCCTTTAAATCTGGGCTGTTCTGTCTCCATGGAGGTGCAGGAGAGAGAAATGAACCCACAGCCAGTAAAAACAAAAAGCTGTTATTTAACTGAGCACACAGACGTAGATGAAGTGCATGTGAACATATGTCCTACATGAAGGGATTTCAAAGCAACATGAATCCAAAAACAAACCAGCAGCAGCAGTTGGTTATAAAAACGAGCGTGTTGTGTTCGTTTTTCTTTGTTTTCGCTGTAAAAGCTACGATACGAGCTGTTGAATTGAAGTACGTCAGCTTGTTTACAACCTCTAATCTGAGAACAGTTAAACTTAAGCGACATCGTTTGATTGTGGCTTCGTTTGATGATGAATAAAACACGACCGCAGGAGGACCTGGACTCGGAGGGCAGCGAGGAGGGAAGAGGAGGCCGAGGCGTTCGCAGCTCGCTGTCTCTGGAGATCTACGGTCTGCAGAGGGAGCAGCAGGTCCACTTCTCCAACCGGGAGTACTACAGGAGGCTGGAGGAGCTGAAGAGCGCCCACCTGAGGAACATGGCCGAGCTGGAGAGGATGTACATCAGCCAGGGGAAGGAGAGGCTGAGAGGCGGGAAGCAGGAGGAGCAGCTGTCCGTCAGGTGGGATAGAAAGTAGGAGTGTGTAGATGCTCAGTCGTCCTCACGTTTATTCAGACAAAGAAAAGGCAAAACTCACTCAAATCACTAGAAACTGGAAAAAGTAATAATAAATAAAAATTTGCTAAATTATAATTTAGTGAAATAAGATGTTGCTTTGAGTTGTGGTTGAAAAGAATAATTTAAAAAAAACAAAAAAACTGTGTGAACACCTGACTGCAGGCTCAACAGAATATTCGTCTACGGCTCCCATCATGCTTGTTTTTTATTTTATTTTTTATTTCTGTTGAACCACAATTCAAAACCAACGTCATAATGTTCATTAAACTTTTATTTATTATTACTTCTGTCTTTTTACAGCTGTTGTTTCCTTCTTTATTGGGAGGCTGTGAGGACGACTGTATTAATATAAAGCTGTTTTATTAACACATCGGTTTGGTTTCAATATTAAAGACCCCAGGAAGCGCGGCGCTGAAGGTACATTTTGAACATAAATGCGAACCGGCGACCTTCTAGCTGTGAGGCCACGGTGCTGACCACTGAGCCACCTGCAGCCCCATTAGATAACCCTTGTACTAATATCCACCGTCCACATTCTGGCATTTTAAAAGGTGAAGTGTTTGTCGTGTTCCAAAGAAACTGGACTTTCAAAAGCTGTCCTTTAATAAAAATGAACCACTGTCCCCCAAACACAAGCAACACGAGCACGTTCTTGTTTATTACTCATTAAGCACAGATGAAGTCAGAGCTGGACTCAGTGAAGCCTCGCTGTCGTTTGAATCTCCGCCTGCTTTACATGTATCGTCCACTAGATGGCGCAGTACATGAAGCAAGTGAAGCTCCGTGAAGCTTTGGCCGCCTGGGAACAACTCAGATGGAAAAGAAGGCGCTTCATGAGGCTGCAGGTCGTCATCACTGCGTCTTGTGTTTGCTAATAAGAAGCCAGCTTCGCCATGGTGATGAAGGAACAAGGAGGCTTTTTAAAGCACTAAGTCATCATCCACTGGCTGATTCATTGATCACCAATTGAGTCAAAATGTTTTTTTTCTTCTGGCTGTGAGGCCACGGTGCTAACCACAGCTCCATGGTGCTAACCACAGCTCCACAGTGCTAACCACAGCTCCGCCCTGCAGCCCTCTACACTGACCAAGGAATAAAAAAATAAAATTCAGTGTTTCTCAGCCCAACAGTGGATCCATGAATGACTCACGGTGAAAACATTTCTGGAATTTTTCAACCTAACTG
>NW_007578221.1:322071-323779 GCF_000690725.1 Stegastes partitus
TTTTTTAAAGTATTTTTTAAGCAAATCTCTAAGGCCTCTATTTTCTTCCTCTCTTTTTCTCTTCTTTTTCCTTTTCTAAGCACCAGACTTCTGCTGAGCGGACATTTTGGTGCGGAAGTGCAAAATCCCAACTTCCCATAAAAGGACATCAGACGTTGATCAGGGGCCAAACCATTTAATGCTGGAGGTGGGGGTGGAGGGCAACTCCAAAGATATTAAGGACAGTTCAGGCGAAAACAAATTCAAACTTCTGCCCTGTTTCTTTCCATTAATAGCCCTTCTTTGGGGAAAAAAAAATTCCAGAATTCAATGAGGGTCCAGTTCTGGGCCCCCCACCACTCTGGGCCCGGGACAACAGACCCGTTTGTTCCCCGCTATCAGCGGGAGTGATCTCCACTGTGCCCACACACGTCTTTCAGCTGTCTGAAATTAAAATATTAAAAAGACGGAAGAAAAACCAAAATAAACAGCCAGAAACACAGAAAGTAGGAAAGGAGAACTGTAACCAATTACCACCTTCACAGCGTCATAGCAATTGAGAATAATGATGATAATAAGAAACTGATGCTGGAGGCGCCTCTTCTGAGGCTTTCTTATTCACTTTTGTGCAGGGTGAAACCTTTTTGGATCATTGACCCGAACATTAACAACGGGGAGACGTGTCTATGAAGGGCAGCCAGACTCAAGCAGTTTGGAATAGTTAACTCGCAGAGCTTGAATAACGTGACAGAGGACCAATGCTTTACTTTTGGGAAAGTAAAGTTGTTAAGAGATAAATCTGAAAAAAAACCACAAATGAACACTGAGTGTACCTTTACTAAACATGTATCCCTTAGATATAGTGCCACAGATAGATGGTGAAAGTTTTGAAGAAGTAGCGTACACAGTTTAGTCAAACTCCAACTCTGAATGTGAACCAACTCTGCAGAATGCTCCATAAAACATCTGTTTGTTAAATGACAAATGTCTTGTGTAATTAGTTAAAGTTTCCACAACAAAAACATTGAAAGAATGCCTTTACATAAGCAACGGTAATCTTAAAATACAGCTTCTATTATTATATATTATAGCTTTACACACATCCTTTATTACACAGCAAAAGGCTCAATAAAGTAAAATCAGAACACGTCGTAATGATGGTAAATCACTGAACTGTTGTGTTTTTATTTCACAGTATTTGTTGGTTCTCCAGCTGCTGAATTATCACAGTTTCTTCAGTAAACAGAGTTTTTTTAAGGTGTGTTGTCCTCCTTCATCATCTGTCTTCACACAGAAACCTCCTGCTGAGTCCAGAACCGATGACGACCCAGAAACAGTTCAGGTTCCAGCCCAAGGCCTCGTGTCCGAAGCCTCCGGGCCGCCCGACCGGCGCCAGGATCCAGCCCAGCTCCAAGGTGACCATCCCCAAGCCCTTCCAGATGATGCTGAGGGAGGAGGAGAGGAAGAGGCACAAGGTCCGGACTCGTTCGGAGATCGAGCTGGAGAACTCGCTGCTGAGGCGGGAGCTGGAGGAGCTCCGGGAGTGCCAGAAGAAGTTCAGAGCGTCGCCGGCTCCGGCCCACATACACCTGCCGCTCTACGAAGCCATCAGCCGGCGCTCCAACCGGAGCAGCAACCAGGACGCCAAAAGCAACCGGGCCTCTGCCACCGGCTCACCGCAGCCTTTCAACTTCCTGGAACGGGAGAAGAGGAAGAGGGAGGCAAAGAT
>NW_007578221.1:327087-329748 GCF_000690725.1 Stegastes partitus
CTGTTTTTTTGGGGGGGGGGGTTATGAATCATCCGGCACCGTCCTGGACAAACACCCTCAACCCCAAACGCATTTATTTCTGTCCCTCTGACATGCGCTGGGCCTCCAACTTACTCTGTGTTCACACTGTCGACTGTCACACTGTAGTTGGTTCTCAAATCACTCCCTGGCTAACTGACATGCATTCAGGCAAATATTTAACCACAAGCGCCGATGCAGTTTCTCTACCGTGGTCTTCGACGTTAGCGAAGACGGTTCGCTAACGTCTTCGCTGCTAGCGTCAGCAGCTAAGACGCTAGCGTAACGTCTTTGCTGCTAAAGGTAGAGAAACTGCATCGGCACCGCTTGTTGATGAATATTTGCCTGAATGCATGTCAGCCTGGTACGCTTGTGTCGAAGTGTCCCATCTGGAACACATTACCAAATGAAATCAGTATATTAGCAGATTTACAAACTTTTACAGAAAAGTTAAGAACTGGCTGAAAGAAAAACAAGAAAGCACCCATCTGTCACATGTATAAGGTCTGACTGACTTTTTCCATTGGTGTTGTTGGTCTATTTTTACTGAAAAGCCCAACCAGGGCCGGGAGTTGAAAATGAGCTTAATGCTATACACTCTATATGTTATGCATCAGATGTTTTCTATATAAAATGCACGGTCCCTGTTCAAATAAATAAATGAATAAAAAACAGCATTTTTTTAGGACACTTGCGAGCTACATAGATTTGCTTACCTGCACAAACAATCCATCAAACAGCAAAAAACAGACCTCATAAGACCAAACCTGCACGTCAGCGAGCTTTTGGTAAATAACTGTGTGCTTCTTGTTTATCTTGTTGTGCTTGATAGCTCCAGCTGTCAACACTCTTTAATCTACAGTATATGTCACTGTTTTACTGTTTTTATGCACTAAAAGTCAATTCATTGTACGTGAAAACCTACTCGGCAGTAAATCTTTCTGACCGTGGTCCTGTCTTGGTTATACACAACATGTGATATGTCAGCATCAGCTGGTGGGAGGATTATCAGTGTTAGCTTCTCTGTGTGTTTTGCTCAAATCAACGCAGCAGATATATCTGGAACAAAGACAACAACCAATGATGCTTCTGGTGACGTGTTTGTCCTCTTTCCACAGGTGTCTTACTACAGTTTGGCTCCACACTTTCTGTTCGCTGTAAAGTCGAACACACTGGTAATGGGACGTGTTACAGAGTCCCCGAGTTCAATGGAACCAACTGTGATTACACCTGGAGCAACAGCACTGTAAGCTACAAGTCAGAGCTGCTCACTTGAGTGTTTTCTCATGTTTTTTCTGACATGTCTCTATCATGTCTCATCCAGATGGTTCTCATGACATTTCAACAGGAAAAGCAAATGGTCGCCTTGCAATATTCAGCTTTCTTTACTGTGTAGCGCTGATTCACAACAGATGTGACCTCAGGGCAGCGCACACAGTCAGGTTCAGAGTTACTGCAATTATCCCGGAGTGTTTATACAGTGTAATAAGTAGCATGTAGCAGAGGTGTTGCACATTATTGAGTGTTATCTCAAGAAGTGAAGTGAATTAAAACATAAGGAGTCCAGTCTGACTATTGGCTCAGAGAGTCTGGAGCTCTGAGGAGTCTGGCATTCTGTCGTGCATCTTGGCAGGATGAGTCTATGATGCATTCCTGTGGCTGACCAACAGGTCATTAAGTGACTGGGAGACATTGTTCAGGAATATTTTTTCCCACTTAGACATCATCCTGTGGTGTTTCCTCTCAGACGCCACTATCAAAGCTGTGTGTCAGGAGGCCACTGTGTTATATTAACCATCAGTCTGATTCTGCTTGTTGACTGTGTCGTCTTCCACATGTTGGCTTTAGAACCACGTGCTGGCTCATAGTCTGGTTGATGAGGTGAGCGAGCTGGTGGTGAAGAGGACCGACTCGGCTCTAGAGACCAAAGAGTGCGTAGAGAAGATCCGCTACAGACAAGACTGCCAGGTACGACACTGCTGACATGTTGAGACGAGGCCAAAGCGTATCAGAGCTGCATAACTGAAGAATCACCTCAAAGACAAAACACGTGACATTTCAGTGAAGTACTGAATCTGCTGAGCTCCACACAGTTACAATCTTTCTCCTCTTTTCTTTCTGTTTAGGAACAGACCCGTGAAGCGGTTTGTTACAGTGAGTATTTGTTTGCTAAATATGTGAAGGAAACCCTGAATGTTACCGTCTTAATGAATATAATAATGAATATAACCCTTCCTGGTTTTACTTTCAAGGAACACGTATGTTCGTTTACTCAGAATTCTAAAGGAAGAACTTTTTCTTTCAGCCTGCTGCACTGAACCTGAGAAAAATGCAGGTAGGAAACAAGTGCAAGTGGCAAATGATGTTGAGGTTTGTACCTGATAAGGGTTGAATGCTAAGAAGAATCCTGTGAAAACAGAGAGGGAATGAGACATGGAGGGATTTGAACCCAGCAGGGCAACATTAAGTGTGAATGAATAAAGTCTGAGGCTCTGTCCCACCCTCACCGTCTCTCTCCCGCCTCTTTTTCATGTTGAACTCGGTGTTTCTGGGAACCTGGTCCTCGGTGACTCCTCCAGCCACTGCTCAGCCGTTCGTCTACCGGGGCCCTGCATGCTGCTGCAGAGGACGCTGGTGGCGTCT
>NW_007578221.1:330333-331402 GCF_000690725.1 Stegastes partitus
TTAAACCGTGTATAGATAACGGATGGATGGATGTTAGTGCCTCACAAGACAGCAAAGAAAACGAAATCTGAATTTAACAGGTGGATGAAAACGCAACACGATGTATAAAAACTAGTAGACATTTGGAAAAAGTGAAGCACCTCAAAACAAATCAGACAGTTAAGAGGAAAATAGAACTTAGTTGAAATCAGGTAAAGAGTCGCCTCGCTGCAAACACTCTGTAACCGTCAGTTTTCAGTCGGGCCTCTGGAAGGAAGTAAAAACCCTGAGAATCAATCTCAGCGTGTGGTGAACGGTACGGTGCTGCATGCTTCCCTGGTTGTCTGTCTCCTCAGTTAAAATGAAACCTGCCCGACTGCTGTTCAGTGAACCAGCACCTTCACAAACTGCACACCTGATCTCACCTGTGTGTCTGACTGCAGCACGACTCTCCATTAAACACGTAGGAGACGCCGCAACAACGATCTGATTAGTCTATCGTCTGACTGTGACATGTAAACTCTGTTTTGTTGGAAAACCTATTCGTCCTGAATAAAAGAACCCATTTCTCTGCTGCCTCCTTGTTAATGCAGCTGTTTGTGCACCACACTGACTCAGCCAAACTCACTGTCGGGGGTCAGAGGTCAAAACAGACGTATGAAACAGGTATTTGATTCCTGACTGGGCACTTGGTGGAGTAACCCTTGTTGAAAGTGTTGAGACCACTGCACAACCTTAGTGAGCCTTTCCTTTCCTTAGAAAGAGCTCAATTGGAGCTGTGTAACACATTGGAGGTTCTTATCTGCAAAGTTTTGCTTTTTATTAGTTTTCCTTTAATTGGGGCTTCTTAGATGAAGTTCAACAGCACTTTCTTTCTTGGTATTTCTATGGCACACTGTGTAAATGATCTGCATTTATATATAGTTCAGTCCTGTGGTCTGATGAAAGTAAACCTGAACTGTTTGGCCTTAATGACCATCGGTACATTTGGAGGAAAAAGGAGGAAGCTTGGAGGCCAAGAACACCATCCCAACAGTGAACATGATGTGGAAATATTGAAGCAACATCTCCAGACATCAGCAGGAAGTTA
>NW_007578221.1:332952-335983 GCF_000690725.1 Stegastes partitus
ATGGATGGATGGATGGATAAGCTGAATATATCTCAAATGGAGAAGTTGAGATGAAAGTTATTAAAGCAAAAATCTAGTTTTGAGTGAAAAAATACTTTTTTTTTTTTTTTAGCATTTGTGGCTTATTCCAAGACACCAAGCTTGAAAATACTGGTAAAATATAGCTTCAAATAAATTTTACCTGCTAATTTCAAGATCTCAATATTCTAAATATCACGTCTTATTTTAAGAAATCTTACCAAGCGAATTTTCATTTGTTCTATTGGCAGATTTTTTCACTTATTTCAAGGTAAAAGTACCTTGAAGTAAGTTTTTTTTTCTTGTTTTGAGAAGGGCATTTTTTCCAGTGCAGGAGGAAAAACCCAGTGGCGCTGGAGCACAGGTGGAGGCAGGCTTCATCCAGCTCTGATTACCAATGATCCTCAGGTGCAGAGGAGAGTGAGTGAGGCTCGGTCCAAAACCCCGGCCAGCCTGAAACACACTAGCAGCCGCAGCAAGCAAGCACAAACACACTAAAACCCGTTTCACAAAACACACAAAAACTCAGATCCCTGCAACATCTACACAACAATGACGTGTGTTGCAGCGTAACCGTGGACATGACGGGAGTTTCACTTGTCATGTTCACACAGCGAGTTCAGTAACGACACGACTGCCAGAGGCTGGCAGTAGATCAGGGTGTGGAGCAGGCATCCTGACACCTCCCACATAAATCCTTAACAATGTGTGTAAATCTGACCAGGTCTAGATCTAAAGCTCACTTTAATGAGGATATGAGGTGACTCTTGGAATGCAGTTGCTGAGTCAGAATTTGAACTGGATCAGAGCACAGCAGCTTTCTGAAGAGGAACCTCATCATTGGCTTCAGTTCTGGAGCAGTGCCGTCTCTATTAATGTGAGAACAAACTGAGCAACAGGAAAAGAGAGAACAGAGAATTTGGCCCAGCATCTAAAAAGAAACCCCGGTGGTCACGTGTTCGGTGCATAAACGGGGCAGCTGAGTGCTCGTCTGTTGACTCAGGCTGCAGTTCTCATGAAAGTGAGTATATGTGACAGAAACTCTGAATATTTACCGAGTTAATTTTAAATTTAACTAATTGAATTTCTCTTCTGGGAAAAATAAAGTATTTTTCTTTTCATTTCATTTCATTTCATTTCTTTTCATTCATTAACAAATCAAGTATTTTAGTGGTTCATTCTTTAATTTGCTCGTCTTTCAGCCAGCTGCAGTGGAAGTTGAACAGATGGGAAACCAGGAGGTAGGACACGTTTTTTTCTGGTCCTGATGAATCTGCAAACGGAACATCCATCCATTATCTATACACCGCTTAATCCTCACCAGGGTCGTGGGGGGCTGGAGTCTATCCCAGCTGACTCAGGGTGAAGGCAGGTTCACCTGGACAGGTAACCAGTCTATCACAGGGCTNGCAGGTGAACCTGATTCACAATCAGTGTTGATTTCACAGAAGTGTGACTGACTTGGAGCTACACTGTGCTGTTTAGGTGTTCCCTCTATTTGTTTGAGCAGCGTATATTGACTTAATAAATATTATTGCACGTGATAATGAAATATTTGCACCTGAAAAATGATTACAAATATTGCACACGTAATCCAAATGGTGCAAAATGAAAATGTAACGCTCCACACGCTAATGACATTTATGGTGAGATGCATGTAGAAATATATATGCAAATATTCAAAACTCCTGCAAGAATCATCAGATGACGTAAGATCTGCATCGCATGATTGTTCTGAAAAAAACAAATCAAGACATGGTACGTGTGGTTAACCCCTCGGATGACCGAGATAAGAGCTGAGCAGTAAAACCACTGAATTCCTCCTGCAGCGCCGTCACAAGGTTCAGTTACAGGAGGGAGTCTGTCACATGACTTCCAATCAGAACCCAGACGATGAGCTGACAGTTCTCCAGAACAAGCTGTGATCAAAACCGTTTTCAGGTTTCTGAGACTCTGGCAGCGCCCTGGTTTCATTCTGCAAGATGTAGAGATAAAGTTGTTTCCCGTAAGTGGCAGGTTTATGAGAAATGATCTGAATGTGTCTACAGACGGGGAGGTGGTCTCTGAGAGGAGCACAAAGGAATCACCCAAAACTTCAGCAGCATCCTGGAAGCAAGTGGTGTGTGTGTGGTGTGTGTGCGTGTGTGTGTGTGTGGTGTGTGGTGTGTGGTGTGTGTGTTCTGTTAAGGTTCAGTCTGAGCGGGATCCAAAAATGCAACAGAGGGTCAGTTGAGAAGCAAGGAGGGTTATATTTGGAGCAGGGGCAAAACGGTGGACACCAGGAAGTAATTGAGGGGAGCTGAGTCAGGGAGGGATTTCCTGGAGGTCTCCAAAAGGGACCAGGAGACAGAACTGCTGGGGGTTGGAGCTTGGCTGCAGAAACAGGACTGGGGAGTCGTCGATCCGATGGGGAGGCTCTGGCATAAACGCAGACAAAAATCACAATTAGACAAAGCAAAATACCCTCAGCACAAAGCTTCCACAGACAACTTGGCTGGTCTGTTATCACTCTTACACTGCAAAAACTTAAAATCTTACCAAGTTTATCAATCTTGTTTTTAGTCAAAATGTCTCACTCCACTTGATTTGAGATAAATTCACCTAACAAGTAACATTTCAGCAGGATAGAGGGACTTGTTTTAAGTCAACCAATCTTGAAATGATCTTGTTTTGAGTTGTATTTTAGAAGAAACGAGGCTAATTTGACATTTCATATATTTGTAAAGCTGAGGTGTTCTTTGTATAAGATAGATAATCTTGATTTAAGAAATAAACTTTATTTAATTCAAGTGAAGGCATTTTATTGGAAAATCACCAATTCATACGAGAAAGAGCAATGCTGATAAAAGGAGGACAAGTTTGTTTTTTGAAGGTTGAGTTACAGTTTGAAGACACCATTTCTTTTTAATCCTCCCACACAGTCCAGAAACATGCTGAGGTTAATTGGTGATTGTAAATTGTCCGTAGGTGTGAATGTGAGTGTGCTTGGTTGTCTGTCTCTAAGTGTAGCCCT
>NW_007578221.1:337093-338811 GCF_000690725.1 Stegastes partitus
CTAGTTGAACTGGAGCACCTGATTAACTGGTGATAGTAGCGTTTCTGAGACAGATGTTTGGTAGGCGAGGCTTTTCAGGACCCCTGAGAGTTCTGCTGGACTCTTCATTTCAGTCTTGACAAAAAGGTCTGGAAATTAGAGCCTTCTCATTCTAAAGGTCAGATGCTGTCGGGCTCCATGAAGGAAACTACGTGAGTGCAGTCGGAGCCGCTGGAGCTGTGATCGCTCACTGATCACGACTAAAACCTGTTAGTACGAAGGAAAGAGAGACAGGAGACCAACACAGTGCGTACGTTATTCTGACATGAAGGCTACAAACCGTGTGGTAACAGAACACCTGGTGCTGAAATATAACATCAATACATTGATATGATGTTGGCAGATCTAGATCACATTGAGCTACACTGGCTGATCTAAATTCACAAACATCAAAAGTCTCACAGGATAGAAAGAAGGTGATCCGGGTTACTGGAGATGTTCGCTGTATTTAGCCTCCAGATGATCCGTTTGCAGATTGGTCCCGACCAGACCTGTCTGTGTGTGAAGATAAAGATACGACATGAAGAAGACCTCGTTAATAAAGTCCATGTCCATGTCAGTACCATCTACAGACAGCAGAACCAAACGTGCTGAGCTAAACACAAAATCTGATTTTTCAAGTCCAGTGAGAAATTTCAGAACCACGTCGTCCAGATGTAAAAATACGAGCTCAGTGTGTCATTTTGTGGAGGTTTCTGTGTATGATACAGTAATTTCGTGGTCATTTAGTATTTCTTGTGTTACTTTGTTTACTTATGTTGTCAAATTGTGCGATTTGGTATCATTTATTATCATTTTAAGTAATTTCCTGTCTCCTTACGGTCAATTTGAGCCTTTTTTCTTCCCTCTTTGTTGTCATTTTTTGACAATAGTTGTCTTTTTTTTTAATGTTGTTTTGTGAAAATTTTGTGGTCATTCTGTGGTCACTTGAGGTCATTGTTATTTTGTGGTCATTTTGTGATGTTTGTGTTGTTTTGTGGTCAGCTGGTGTAAGTTTGTTGAAGTTTTATGGTCATTTTGTGTTATCTTGTGTTATTTTGTGTAATTTTGTTGTCATTCTGCTGTATTCTGTGGTCATGTAGCCTTGCTATGTAGTCATTTGTTACTGCTTTGTGTTATTTTCTGGTCACTGTAATTTTTTTGATGTTTTGTGGTTATTTTTTGTCACTTTATTGTCATTTTGTGTCCTTTTACAGTCAGATTGGGCGGCTGTGGCTCAGGTGGTGGAGCTGTTGTCCTCCGATCATAAGGTTGGTGGTTCAATCTCCCGCCTCTCCACAGTTGAAGTGTCCTTGGGCAAGACACTGAACCCAAAGCTGCTCCCAATGGCAGGCAGCACCTTGCATGGCAGCTCTGTAACCATTGGTGTATGAATGTGTGTGAATGGGTGAATGGGAAACACACTGTAAAGCGGTTTGAGTGCTGCTAAGGTAGAAGAGCGCTATGGAAGTGCAGACCATTCACCATTTTATTATTGTTATTATTATTCACCATTGAATTTCCCTTCTGGGATAAATAAAGTATTTTTTTCATTTCATTTTGTGACAATTTGTGTGATTTTGTGTCACTTGATGTCTTTGTTTGGCCACTCTACAGCCAGTTTGACAGCTTCTGTGATCATTTTTCGCTCTTTGTTGTCATTTTACAGACAGTTTTTCCTTTATTGCCATTTTTGTCTT
>NW_007578221.1:340906-344720 GCF_000690725.1 Stegastes partitus
CAGAGCAGCAGCTTCATGTTAACGTGTTGGAGTGAACACACTGAGCTCCAGGCTCACACACCTGCACACACTGTCAGCATCAGGTGTGTTTCTCTGCCCACGAGAGATGAGATGAGATGAGACAATTCTTTATTGATCCCCATTTTTAAAAAAAATAAAAAATCCAATAGCCGTAGGGCCCACAGGCAAAACTAGCTCTCCGTCCTTCCCAGTTCTGAGAGGTTCAAGACAGGGCTGCCTGCTCAGCCCCTTGTTAATGGCGCTTTCTCTTGAACCATTGGCTCAAGCTATCCACAGCTCACTCACAATCTCCCCAATTTCTATAAATGGAACCAACCATCACATCTTATTATATGCGGATGACGTCTTGCTGTATTTAAACAACCTTGCCCAAAGTATCCCTCGTGTCCGGACTACTGTTGAACAGTATGGCAAGCTTTCCAGTTTCAAAATAAATTGGCAGAAATCTGTTCTGCTACCTTTAAACCAGGCTACGTGTAATGCACCCATCCCTGCGTCTATCCCAGTCACCAAAAACTTTATCTATCTGGGAATAGAGGTTTGTCCCTCCATACGGACATTAACTAATAACAATTTTGCTAATACACTAAGCAAAGTAGCGACAGATCTTGACAGGTGGTCTAGCCTGCCAAACTCACTTTGTGGAAGGTTGGCCATTATTAAAATGAATATCCTGCCCAGAGTCAATTTTGTAAGCTCGATGCTTCCCCTTCCTCCGCCCTCTCAATATTGGAGCAAGTTACAAACCGCAGTATCAAAATCTCTCTGGCGAGGTAAGCGACCGCGTATTAAGCTGTAGGATATGGACAGACACAGATGCCCAAAAGGATTCAAAGAACTTCATTTGAACTTTCCAGCACCCAAGTCACATGCCATAAAAAGAAGACAGAACTGTCCTGCAAGTCACAGGGACATGTAAATCAACTCTGCAGACTCGGAGGAGTCGAAGCCGGAAGAAGCAGAGCTCCATTAGGAATTCCCTTATCACACCTACTTAGAGCCTCAAAGGATCTAATACAAATAAGCTTTTGGGGGAAGACACAGAAAAACATTCAACCACATGGACCTTAACAGATGGCCAGGCGCAATGGAGTGCCCTGGGCTTAACGTATTGCTCTGCTGACCCCTCATTTCCTGTGGCATGCTACAACTAAACTTAACAACTAAATTCATGAATAAACAAGTCAAGACAGCACCACGGGATGTGCCTTATTATCTTTTGTTAAGTTTAATCGTTAAATGTTATGATATATCATGTCCTGATAAATACTCCAAAGCTTAATTACAGTTGGATAAGTCCTTGTTTAATTTATCAGCTTGTTATATTATCATATCCTAAGCATTGTGTTATCTCTGTAACCGTCAGAGATAGATTGGTCATGTTTAGACTCCCCGTGAAGCTCTACATGTGACACATTCATTTCCAACAAACTTAACTTTGTATAATTGAAAGTACATATAGTTCTGAAGGAACATTGTTACTTTCAGAGCAAAACTCTGACCACCTCACGACCTCCCTGTGATACTTGAGTGTCATATCTAACAGCCCCTCTGGGAGCGGAGCTCGCTGTGGTCAGTAGTTTTACTATTAAAAAGCCTCTTCACCCGAAAAGCAGTAGCATTCTCTAGCGGCTTCTCCTAACTGCAGGAAAGATACTCACTTTGGGGCATTCTCTAGCATTCTCTGGTGGTTTCTTCTAACTGCAGTAGAGCTGCTCACTTGGTCTTCCATGTGCTCAACTTTAACTGCCACACCCTGATCTTCCCGCTCTGAAGCTGAAGGCCTCGTCTCTCCATCAGGCATCAGACGTTGCTGCACCCGCATCCCAATCCAAGGACGCGGCAAGTATTGAGCTTTCATCTCTAAACGGGTGTTTCATAATTACAATTGGCCTTCCTACCAATATTCCAAATTTAACAGATTATCTGCTGCTTCGGGTGGAAAGACTTTTCAGTCTCCAAGCCATCACTCTGTTCCACATTAGGTTTTCACATTCATATTTCTCAACCAGCATTATCATCATTGTTTGTATTTTATATTCTATGTTTGTTGTTGTTATTTGTTTGTTTAGTTAGTAATAAATGTTTTGTGCGTACACAGTTGTTTCCTGTGTTTTCTATAACTTACATTCAGTCACTTTACGTATGTGATCTTTAGTTACCTAAGCTCTAAGTTAATTCCCTTAACTTTATAAAACACTCTTGACTGATCACTAAGAGTAAACAATTTATTAGAATTATTGTGCTGACTCTGAGATTATATCGGTGGACGACTGATTTAAAGGTTGGTATTAATAATTTTAATTCACGCAATCATTTGCTTTGGTGTGAAAATAAGTACATATTATTTTCCACACTAAAACCCTACAAAGCTCACTACTATGCAGCGAGAAAGGCAGGACGGTGGCCTATCTCTCCCAAACTTTACATTTTATAAATGGGCTTTCACACTGAGGCCTCCACTAACTTGGTTTCAATCTAATGCACAGGTGTCCTGGCGAGCTCTGGAGGAACGGAGGTTAGCCCCATAATCTTTTCCTAACTTTTTGCATTCTAATATTTCAATCCATCAATGCCATCTGAGATTTGGTCCCTTAATCTCATATTTGCTTTCAATATGGAGGAAGGCTAAGAAGTTGGCTGGTTGTTCTGCTGTGAGGGGCCCACATTTTCCAATATTTCACAATGACAATTTGTTGATTGGTGACCAACCCATTCATTTTCCTGATTGGGAAAGAAATCATATTTACACACCTGGTGATATTTATTATGCTTTTCAGGACATATGTGCTAAGTTTGGTACTCCACGTACCTCTTTTTTCTTTTATTTACAGTTGAGGTGGTCTTTGAAAGGCAGTGGCGTCCCTTTACAGAGCCCTCTCACACCACACCCTCGTCATAAATTATTCCACTCTACCAGAAGCACAAGTGGCTTTGTTTCAAGACTGTACGCATTCTTGCTGCAGCAGTCTTACAGACCCCTGGCATTAGACACGTGGAGGACAGACATTCTGGATCTGAATCCCACTCTTGAGTGGGATAAAGTATGGTTTAATGTGGGATTAGCGTCCAGAAATCCTGATCATCAGCAAATACATTACAACTATATACATAGGATATACAAAACTCCTAGGAAGCTCCATTTGATGAAGGTTATTAATAATCCTATATGTACTTTTTGTTCTTCAAAAGCCATTGGTAGTTTTTTTTTATATGTTCTGGGAGTGTCCTCCAGTGGCCAAGTTTTGGAAGATGGTTGCCATCAACCTCTCAAAGCTGTTTGTTTACCTGCTATACTCATCCTAAATGATCTGCCAAAATTTGGCTCAACCCTGGACAAGAGAAGAGCATTGCTAACTGGACTTACAGCTGGGAAAAATCAAGTCGCCACACGATGGAAACCTCCACCCTTACTCTCTTTCTGAGCATGGGCTCTGACGTATTTGGACATTGTATATTTGGAGTTGTCAACAGCCAGGATCCACGGAGCTAAAGACTCTGCAATAAAGACTTGGCACTCTCTTCTAATTAGCATTTGTGGGCTTCAGGTATAAGGTATGACTGAGGCTTGTACAGTCCCTGACAAAAGTCTTGTCGCTTGGGTACAAGTTGACCTTAAGTGCCCCTCAAATATATGTCTAATCAATTTTTTTTTTCAACAAATGGCTAATTTCAATCCCAACAGCTTTTGAAATAATATTTTGGTGCAAAAAAAAACGGCTGAAAAGCATTCTAACGTTCACAGCTTGGTAAAGCCCACTGAGTCAGTTTTTGCAAAGACAAAAGTCTTGTC
>NW_007578221.1:347797-355462 GCF_000690725.1 Stegastes partitus
AGCAACAAACACAAGGAACAACACTCTGACATTTATTTCACTTTCTGCTCAGAGTTTACTTTACATTTCTCTGCCAATCGAAGGACTGAAGCAGAAATTTCAGTGTGGATCAGTAGAAGATCAGCCTGATGGCTGCAGTTTAGTGTCACCACAACTTTACATCACATTCATCTCAGAACACAAATGAAACATGAAGTCTGACCTCAGAGTCTGCAGGATGCAGTCTGGACTCTCCAGAAAACCACACAGATGCTTCACTCCGGAATCCTGCAGGTCGTTGTAGCTCAGGTCCAGATGTTTCAGATGGGAGGGGTTGGACTTCAGAGCTGGGGCCAGACAATCACAGCTGGTCTGTGACAAGAAGCAGCGCTCCAACCTGAACAAAGAATAAAAGACGTAGATAAAATCAGTGATAAAATCAGGCTGCTTTTTGTTGACTTCTCATCCACTTTCACCACAATCCAGCTTCACATCCTGGTCGAGAAACTTGTTAGTGTCTTTGGTGTTGATGCATGTCTGGCGGGTTGGATCCTTGATTTCCTCACTAATAGATCACAACAAGTCAGGGTCAACGGAGCACTGTCCAGCCAACTGATGACCTCCACCGGATCGCCTCAAGGCTGCGTTATATCTGCCCTTTAATATATTTTATACACAAATGCTTGTGTCAGCCACCACGATGACAGACTCATCACCGAGCAGGCTGACGATTACCGAATCGTCAGCCTGCTCGGTGATGATGAAGTCGGACATGGGCAGGTTCTTGATTTTATATTATGGCGCAAAGAAGCTGTCCTTCAAATCAATGTTTATAAAGCAAAGGAGATCTGCATTGATTTTAGACGGTCTCCCCCAGTACCTCAGTGCAGTGTGGTCCATGGCGAGCCAGTGGAACTGGTACCTAGTTATAAATATCTGGGTACTGTAATCGACAGTAAACTGAAGTTTGACTTAAATTGTGAAATGCTTGTTGAAAAAGGTCAACAACAATTATTCTGTCTGAGAAAGCTCGCCAAGTTTCAGGTTGATAGGACCCTGATGAAGCTCTTCTACTGTTCCTTCATTCAGTCAATTATTTCGTTTTCGATCATATACTGGTGTAGTAACCTTGGCAACAAGGACAAGAATTCCCTTGGGAGGATAGTAAAAGTATCCTCTAAAGTACCTGGGGTGTGTTTTAATAGTCTTGAAGATATTTTTAATACACAAGCTAAAAAGAAAGCTCAGTTGATTCTTATGGATGCTACTCTTCCTCTCAATCAGGAGTATAAGTTGCTCCCCTCCGGCCTTCGTCTGGCAGTATCCCAGGCCACAAAAAACAGGTACAAGTTCTCTTTTGTGCCTACCTCCATCCGAGCTATAAACGCTGAGAAGAGGAGGAGGTAATGCACAGTGTTTTTGCTGCTGGACTCTATCATGTACTGTGCTGCACTTTAACCTGTTTACTTGATTTCTTCTCTTGCTACTGCTGACTGTTTCACTGGAATACACCTGAATGACCAAGATTGCTGCTGATGTCCCTGTCTGTCTTATGCTTTGTGTAACTTTTAAATGTTTTTATTGTCTTTAAAAAAAAAATTATTATTATTTTTTTTAAACATTTCCTTTAATCTGTCTTTTTAATGTTTTTATTGGTGTTTATTGTGAATGCTTGTGTAAGCTGCTGCATAACAAATTGCCCCTCGAGGACAAATAATACATTTGAAGTTGGCTGATCCATCAGATGTGTTCTGGTTCTGAATGTGCAGCTCAACATGACTTTGTCCTCATCAATGAGCTTTTCTCTCCAAGCAGCACAGTGACTTTGTCCTTCTGTTATTGTGGATCATCATCATGTCAGCTTCTACACACATCATCCAGATGTCAGCATCCATCCAGCTGTTCATGTCCACACANCAGCACAACATCCATCCAGCTGTTCATGTCCACACACATCAACAACATGCTGCAGCATCAACAGGATCAGGATCAGTGAAATCACATTGAACTGAACACAACCCAAAGAAATATTTCTCTTCAAACTGATCTGAGTTCAGAGGATCTTAGAATAAAATAGAACAGAATAGAATGCTTTTTTTATTGTCATCATACACAAGGTACAAGGAAATTAAAAGACAACTCCAGTGGTACAGAAGTATAAAAGTAAAAGTATAAAAAGACAAATATGAATACATACATGTATTTACAAAAGGAGCCAGTAGAAAGTATGTACAGTTAGCGAAACGGTAGAATAAATATATTGCACTGTTGAGGTAGGAACACTGTGGATATATGAGAAATAACATAAATAAAGAAATTATTATTATTAGTAATAAATATATACAAAATACAGTATCATGTATAATAATAATTGAAACGTAATTATGATATAATTATATAGTATAGTATAGTATAGTATAGTATAAATAATAAATATATGTGACAAATAGTTCAGACTATGGAGACTAGTGTGCGTTCAGTACCCGTATTGCATTTGGGTAGAACGTGTTGGTGAGTCAGGATGTGCGGGCCTTGATGGACCGGTACCTCTTTCCTGAGGGCAGCAGTTAGAACAGGCTGTGCCCGGGGTGTGAACCATCGAAGGTGATGCTTCTGGCCCTGCACAGACATCTGGTGTCATAGATGTCCGACAGAGAGGACAGCTGTGCTCCTACGATGCTCTGTGCTGACTTCCTGACTCTCTCCAGAGCCTTCCTGTCAGCCTGAGAGCAGCTCCTGAACCACACCAAGATGCTGTGGGTGAGGATGCTCTCTACAGAACACCTATAGAAGGACAGCAGCAGTTCCTGGGACAGGTTGATCTTTCTCAGTGACCTTAAGAAGTACAGACGCTGCTGTGCCTTTTTCACCAGGGCATTGGTGTTGGTGCCCCATGTAAGGTCCTGAGAAATGCATGTTCCCGGGAACTTCAAGTCACCGACCCTCTCTACGGTGTCCCCCAGGATGAGAAAGGGGGGGGGGGACCCCCTTCCGCCTGAAGTCCAGCACCAACTCCTTAGTCTTTGAGGAGTTGAGTGCCAGGTTACTGAGGGAACACCAGGTAGTGAGGTTCAGGACCTCCTCTCTGTAGGCCGTCTCATCGTTGTTGTGAATCAGCCCAACCACAGTGGTGTCATCTGCAAATTTGACAAAGATGTTGCTGCTGTGGGTTGGTGCACAGTGGTGGGTGTCCAAGGTGTACAGCATGGGGCCGAGCACACAGCCCTGAGGGACCCCGGTGCTCACTGTCAGCACTGAGGAGTGGTGGGGCCCCAACCTGACTGACTGCAGACAGTTGGTGAGAAAGTCTCTGATCCATCTGCAGGTGTGCTTGCTGATGCCCAGACTGCACAGTTTTAACAACAGTCTGCTTGGAACAAGCGTGTTAAAAGCAGAACTGAAGTCCACAAACAACATGCTTGCATAATTGTCAGATTGTTCAAGATGTTGACACACTGTGTGGAGGGCTGTGTTGATGGCATCACCTGTGGACCTGTTGACTCTGTATGCAAATTGGTGCTAATCAATCCTGGGAGGCAGTAAGGATTTTATGTGCCTCAGCACCGGTCTCTCAAAGCACTTCATCACAGTTGACGTGAGAGCCACAGGTCTGTCATCATTCAGACTGCTGACCGACTGTCTCTTGGGGATGGGCACGATAGTGGCAGATTTTAGGCAGCTTGGGACTGTGCAGGCAGCCAGTGAGAGGTTAAAAATGGTAGTAAAACCTCTGCCAGCTGGTCTGCACAGCCCCTCAGTACCCTCCCCTGGACACCATTGGGACCAGCAGCCTTCGACAGGTTCACACCCCGGAGCATCCTCCTGACCTCCTCCGTGCTCACAATAAGGGCCAGGTTGTCAGCGGGTGGCATCTTCTGGATCCAGATGTGACTCTTCAGCACAAACTACAAACATTCATTGACTTTAACAACTAACTCTGAACATTTTGAACACTGATACAAACACTCAGCTTTTGTAAAAACTAGAAAACATGAACCAGAGCAGATTTACAGCTTCATGGATGAAGTTCTGTTTGAACATAACTGAGCTTCAGTTGTCATGAAACACATCAGATCTCCAACAGTAACAGACAGTCAGTGGACTGACCTCAGAGTCTGCAGGCTGCAGTCTGGATTCTCCACAAAACCACACAGATGCTTCACTCCTGAATCCTGCAGGAAGTTCCTGCTCAGGTCCAGATGTTTCAGGTGGGAGGGGTTGGACTTCAGAGCTGAGGCCAGAGAATCACAGCTGATCTCTGACAACCAGCAGGCCCTCAATCTGAATAAAGAATAAAAGATGTGAGTTGAGGAGACAAAGTTCCTGAAATCATTCAGAGTTTCATCATGTGTTCAGAGCTGAAGAAGCTTCAGAATGTACAAGTTGAGAAGATGTAAAGTCCAAACAGCTGAAGCCACCAGGATGCAGCTTCAAACAGTCCAACAGCAGCAGAGAAGAAGAGCTCTCATGAATCTGAATGACAACATGCTGCTGTTGGAGCCACTTCAGCTCTGAACCTCTGCAGCTCCACCAGTGGCTCCATCCACACACACTCATGCTGAGCAGCAAACACAAGGAACAACACTCTGACATTTATTTCACTTTCTGCTCAGAGTTAACTTAACATTTCTCTGCCAATCGAAGGACTGAAGCAGAAATTTCAGTGTGGATCAGTAGAAGATCAGCCTGATGGCTGCAGTTTAGTGTCACCACAACTTTACATCTCATTCATCTCAACACACAAAGAAAACATGATGTCTGACCTCAGAGTCTGCAGGATGCAGTCTGGACTCTCCACAAGATCTAACAGATGCTTCACTCCTGAATCCTGAAGCTTGTTGTAGCTCAGGTCCAGATGTTCCAGATGGGAGGGGTTGGACTTCAGAGCTGAGGCCAGAGAATCACAGCTGATCTCTGACAACCTGCAGTACCACAATCTGAATAAAGAATAAAAGATGTAGATAAAATCAGTGATGATCCATCAGATGTGTTCAGGTTCTGAATGTGCAGCTCAACATGACTTTGTCCTCATCAATGAGCTTTTCTCTCCAACCAGCAGAGTGACTTTGTCCTTCTGTTATTGTGGATCATCATCATGTCAGCTTCTACACACATCATCCAGATGTCAGCACAACATCCAGCTGTTCATGTCCACACACATCAACAACATGCTGCAGCATCAACAGGATCCGTATGGAGCAAAAGTGAATCAGAAGAGCCAATTCCCATCGAGTGAGAGCCGGCCCCTGACTTTTTTTTTGTTTTTTGCTGCTCAGTGGCTCAGCTCAGCTCACGGCAGAACTTTGTTTTGATTGGCAGCATGGCGGCCTTGTGGCCAATCACATGTGAGGATTTAGTGCCACAGCTGATGTTATAATGGAGATGTGATGCTATCTGAGGAGCCCCTCATCCAAGGAGCAGAAGAGCCACTGAGCTGGTGGCAGGCCGAGGCCTCAGTCTTCTCCACCTGGTGGAGGTGATGGAGGGAGACAACATCTGTTCCCTCTGAGAGAGACTCTCAGTAACAGAACAGATCATAACCGAGAGGAGAAACCGCATCAGTCCAGCCAAGCTGAGACATTTAATTCTTTTGAATGCAAACCTGCACTAAGGACAAACTGTTTGGTGTTTGACCTGAGTTTTGGTCTGTTCTAGTTCTGTTCTGGAGGTTTGTTTGCACTGTTTTGTTCATTTGTTTTCACGTTAAATTAATATTAAAATTTTGATTAAATTATTAAACAAAAGTAAAAATGCCTGCTTTTGTAACATAAAAATACACAAAATTAGGCCATTATAAGGCTTCTCAGGCTACAGATGATGAGAAATTAAAAGCCATTTGGGAGCCCAAAGAGCTGAACTTCCCATCACGAGTATGGAGGTCCTCAAGGTTGCAGCTTGAAGAGAGGACACGATTAGTTGAGCTGCTGTGCCACTAAGCTCTTTTTCTGCAAATATTACTTTTCACAGAACCTTGCAGGTCTGTAGCACGTAATGAGCATTAATGACTACTGTTTGAGACAGTCTGACAACATGCTGCAGAGAAAAAAACCCAACAGGCCAAAAGACCCTAGCCAACAAGCTAGAGGGGACGTCGATGCCGGAGCTCACGCTGACACACTTGAACCTGCACTTCGGGAAGCCATCTCCGAATTTATGCCAACATCCTCAAAGTAATTGATGAAAAGCTGGGCCGTTGTCAGAGCTGCTCCAACTGCAACGGGAAGAACTCCACGGCCAAAGCGGATCTCTGAGGCAGAGACAAGAACTTGGGCACCGGAGGATACTGTGGACCCAGTCCAGGGCAAACTAAGAGCTGGAGAGACAGGTGCTGGACATGGATGATCATATGGACCACCTGGAAAATCGCAGGACGAGAAAGAATAAAGGCATCATTGGATTTCCAGAGGATGCTGAGGGCAGTAATCCCACAGTTTTTGGAGATTTGGCTGTCGAAATCAATCAATCAATCAATCAATCAATCAGATTTTATTTCTATAGCACTTTCCATACAATCACAAATGCAACGCACGGTGCTTTACTGAAAATAACTAGAAGAGCACTCTGAGAGCTCAGACCTCCTCCAAGCAGCTCATTTCCACCATATTGTGATTTCCAGCAAGTTCTGCATTCATTTGATCTACACTGTTAGATTCATGGAGAATCAGATCATAGCGTTTAAATTAACACTGATATCATTAATAACAAGCTGACAGAGTGATGAATGGTCGTTCTGTACTCTAATATTTTGTACACTTATGTTATTTCTGCTGTTACTTACTGGCTTTTAAGCGGTTAGCTAACGCTATGCTAGGCGGGCAAAACTACAGTGATGTTACTGCTAACATAAACAGACAGGGAGTAGCTTAAGCTTAGGTCGCACAATTTTAGCAATGCAATGCAAATGAAAAGCATGACTGATGCAACGCAGCCCGCGTCAGTCGTCCTGACTCATGGCAAAGAGAGTTAAAGTGAACCAGGAGACATGTAGAGTCATTCTTAATGTCACAACGTGTTTCTGAACTTATCTGTCAGTAGCTCCGCTCAGCTCACTCCTGTGATGCTGCCTGGCTGAAGCTTACTGCTGTACTACTAAGACAGCGGTGAGGACTGAAGGACTGAATGGTGTCAGAGCTCCATCTAGTGGACAAACGGCGCAACGACAGCACTCTGCGCCACTGTGACACTTAACAGCATTTACTGTTTTATGAGAAAATAACCAGATGGTAAACCAGAACATTACCAGAATGTAATCATCTGTTCATTGTGCCGTTATCAACATTTCCTGAAAATTTCATGAAAATTCATTCACAACTTTTCGAGTTATCTTGCAAACAAACAAATAAACAAACAAACAGAAATTACAGTAAAACAATAAAAACAGCTCCCCACCCCCACAGTCAAGTTATCAATAAAAGGACTCTAAGACACTGGAGTCGAGAACTGAGGAATCACTGTCCTATATAACAAAGAGAATGAGGGAACACCAGAGGAGATAAAATAAAATAAAATAAGCTAGATCAATAAATAAAATAAAATAAGATACAGACTATTAAAAGATAGACAAAAAATCAAAACATTTAAAAACAGAATAAGAAATGATAAAAAAAATGAAGTAATAAACAATAAAAGAAAAAAGAAAATATGGATATAGGTGAATAAATAGAGAACTGAATAAATAAAATAACT
>NW_007578221.1:355590-358052 GCF_000690725.1 Stegastes partitus
CTGCCACTCCCCCGCCGCCACCGATGGAGGAAACAGAAGTGTGAGCGCTAACTAAACTAGCATCAGCAGCCAAGTACTGCCTGTGTGTTCTGGACACTTCCACCCCGTCAGAGCACTGCCCCGGGGTGGAAGTGACCGGAACATCCACAAGCGCACCGGTCAGTTCGGCTGAAATCCAGCGATGCGTCGTGTTCTAACAACACACTAGTTATTATAACAACTATGACCAATAATGAGCAACTAATGAGCCTTCCAGCATCAAGCCCTCCTCGTATCTGGACCTCCGTCTGGACAATCTGACAGCCTTGATATCCGACATAGAAGATGTTGGAAAGAGAGCAAAACAGATAGCTTCATCTTCTTCATCATCATCATTTATTAGCAAACTCCAAACTTCAGTGAAGGATTTGACTTGAATATATTGAAAAATTATCAACAGTGAGTGAACTGACCTGAGAGCCTCCAGTTTACAGTTCGGACTCTGCAGTCCAGCAGAAAGATGCTTCACTCCTGAATCCTGCAGGTTGTTTTCTTGTAGGTCCAGTAGTGTCAGATGGGAGGGGCTGGACTTCAGAGCTGAGGCCACGACTTCACAGTGACTCTCTGAGAGTCGACAGTCAGAAAGTCTGTCATGACACATAAATGATAAAACATGTTATTATGAAAAAGGACACTTCATGTTTCCTTCATGCATTTGACAGCAGAACATCTGGACTGGTCCTGTTGGACATTTAGTTCTTCACATCAGAGCTTCAGCTGATCTTCTCTGACTGTGTTTGACATCAAACTGAATCCTCATCAGCCTCTCTCACACCTGCACACTTTGAATCTTTCTTTGGTTTCATGTGCAGATGGAGGACAGAAGATGGAGCTACATTCAGGCTTCCAGACTGTCCACAGTCTGTCAGTGGGACCTGATCCCACGTCTGACTCCACAAAGTCATCAGGAGAACATCTGGACCACGACAACATGTTGTGTCCTGTTTCTACTGTGACCCAGGATGTTGTGACTGAGTGGAGCTCAGTCAACAGGTCCAGTTGAAGGATGATGATGTCTCTGCTGTGGACCTGCTGCTGCCAGCTTCACCTCCATTACTCAACATCTACAGTCTGCTGTCAGACGCTGCACAAACCAAACTGATCTCTGGACCACGTCACACCTGAACATCATCAATANTATCAAATCAATCAAAAACCAGACTATAAAGGTAGGTCTTGAGTTTGCTTTTAAAAACAATCTTCTCTGCTGCCCTCAGGTCTTCTGCTAGATGTTCCACAGATGTGGGCCTTAATAGCAAAACGCTGCTTCACCGTATGTTTCTGTTCTGGCTTCAGGTTTCATTAAAAAGCCACGACCAGAGGACCTGAGGGTTCTAGAGGGTTCTGAAGATAAAATGCTTCCTATTGAAACGAAGACTGGCCGACTGAAGCCGGAGAGGACGCATCGGCCTGCGGCTCCCAAGCCTCCTGCTTTGGCAAGACCACGGCCGGTTCTGGTGGGATTCCACAACTTTCTGTGTTAAATGCTTCGAGGGAGATGGGAAATAAAGCCCAGGCACTGAAACACGGGCCGACCACAGTGATGACATTTCAAGACTTCTTAGTAGCTGTCATTTGCAAGCACAAAAGTTTCCACATGGTGAAGAAACGCCTGAAGACCGTCGGCGCCGAACACAGGCTGCTCTACTCAGAGTCACCCATCACGACCCGGCTATAGGGGAGAATTATATGGAGTCACTGGAGCCCACGGATGTCAGTAATGGGTCAATATCGGACTGACTCAAGGTTTGGACTTGTGCTGCATTTGTGTTGTTATTCTTTGTGACTTGTTCATTACAGGAAATGCAGCACGAGTACGTGTCTGTGTGTCTGTAGCAACTCTGAGCCTGTGCTCCTGGAATGTTAACAGCATGCACACACCTGTTGAGCAGAGAAAGGTTACAGGTGGGCAACTCTGTGGAGCTTTTCCAGAGACTATGGTGGTGAAGGCACCCGTCACTTGAGACAGATGTGGGAGAGACAACTTCATGTGGCTTTTACAGATGATCAATGGAATGATGCCTGGCAGAGCGTGAAAACCTTAAGCAACAGAACAGAAGCTATTCAACTTAAGCTCTTACACAGGACTCATATCTGCCCCCATATACCACATAAAGTTAATGCTGCTTTGTCCCCTTTGCCTCTTTGCCTCAAGTGTAAAATGGAAGTAGCCAGTCTCACCCATTGCCTGTGGTTCTGCTGGAAGATTCAGAGGTTTTGGTACATTATAGGTCAAGAAATGAACAGTATCCCAGCTACTGATTTAGAAAATGACCCATTGTGCATGCTGCTTGGAAGAAGAAGTCGTTTCATCACTGATAAAATACATAAATACATTCTGTGTAAGGAAGTGCATACTTCTGAACTGGACAACAGACAAAGTCCAACTAAAACACAGTGACATAAGGTCAGATCTACAACAG
>NW_007578221.1:359344-362782 GCF_000690725.1 Stegastes partitus
ACGTTTTTGTGAGATTCTGAAAAGCTTGTTCAGCACCAACACAAAGAACAAAGCACTGAGGTGGACTTATTTCCAGCAGAACGTCACACAAACATGTGATCAGGGTTTGTAGCATTAAAAACACAACTGTGATCTGTGTGTGTCTCATATCTCTGGAAACAGTCGGACTTCTACCATTCTGCTCTGATATATTCACACTCTGAGCATTTCCTGATTCGACTTTTCTCTGCAGCAGCAACACAGAAAACAGCAGAGCTGAACATCAGGACAGATGTAAAAACTGGACTCTGGAAGACGACTTCCCTCTTCAAAATGAACAGCTGAGATCAGAACCAGTAAAATGCTCCATGACTCAGTTCAACACACTTTGCAGTGTCAGTCTTTGTCTGATCAGTAGCAGTGGCGGCTGGTGAAGATGTTTGGTGGGGGGGCGCAGTCTGCACATGACCTTTTATTTAAAATCAGAAATTAGAATATGAGCAACATCAGGCACAACTATTTACAGGAATGCAGACTGTCTACCTTTGGAGGATATTCTAAGCGTGACGCGACGCACAGGCCGCATTTGGCTACACAGACCAGTTTGTGTGTTGAGGTTCGCGGTGACGGCTCAGTTTCTGCGGTGGCGGGGATATTCGGAGATCCAGTTTGATATCCCGATTCCAGCACAGCAAACGAATGGTCGGCTATTCGGGCTCAGCCATATAAATTTCAAAACCATTCATCAAACTTTCATCACTATTTACAGGATCTGTACAAACTCAAAACACAGAAATAAAGAAAAAACACTGTTCAGGGCTCCAGACGAACTCTTTCACTGGAAGCACCAGTACGACCCACTTTCTCATTTTGTTGCACCTCCCACCTGGTCAAAGGCAAAACGTATGACTTGCTGAACATGTTCTTATCGATAGATGCTATGATTTACTGATGCTTCCTGAACGCCCAACACAGCAGGTTGTGGTAGCTGCTGCTGGTGGCTGTGGTGCTCTGACAGGTGTGTGACCAGAAATGACTTTAAAAATAATAAACTAGGGTGTTCTCATGTCAGATTTGTCCGAGGTTAAACCCAGTTACATGGATTCTACACGCGATCTTTTCTATGAGCAGAAAAACAGTGAATGCAGGTGTGCTCCGTTTTTCATGAGAAGACCTCATTTCTAAACATAAATACTGCAGCACACTGAAGCTATAAAAGTTCTACTTTCCACCACTGTGGTCCAGACAGCAGCTTCCTGCGCCGGTTACAGCGACACTAATACAGTTTCATGCTCATCAATTCACACACTCTCAAAAAAAAGGTCACAAATGCAGTCTGGACGGGTCCAGGACACACCGAGCTGCGCCCCGTGACAAAATCTGCAGCTGCCAATCAGAATCCAGGCCAAGGTCACATGATCACGAAAAGCTTTTCGAGCTACAGACACACTCATGTGGCTGCGCCGCATCCAGGAAGTGTAGAATTAGTAAACACGCAGTAAAGACTGATATTACATCTGTTAATGATACAAATATTGTTATTATAGCAAAAGAATGTGAACGTTGAATTTGAATTCTGAATATGAATTTCATTGTTATTTTGTTACAATTAATTCAAATTTAATTTAATTTTAATTTTTTTCAAATTATAGACCTATCAGCATACTCCTGATGCTAACAAAAGCTATTGAAAAAGTGGTCTCTGGACAACTAGTAGAACATTTGGAAACAAATTCATTACTTCATCCCATACAGTTTGGATTTAGAAAATGCCACTGTACAGACACAGCATGTTGTCACCTCATTGAAAACATTAAACAATACCTGGACAAAGGAGGAGTAGTTGGGGCCGTATTCCTCGACCTTCGAAAGGCATTTGACACCGTCAACCATGAAACATTGCTTTCAAAACTGGCAATCTATGGCTTATCATTAAAGACCTTAAACTGGGTGAAATCATACCTGTCAGATCGAACTCAAACAGTGCGAATAAGTCAGACCCAATCTACACAAAAAAAAAAGCACTGCAGGCCTTCCTCAGGGTTCAAATCTCGGTCCAATTCTTTTTGTAATATATATCAACGATTTGCCATCAGTATGTGAATCTGTCAAAATACAGATGTTCGTAGACGACACAATTATCTACACACATGGAAAAAACACGTCAGACGTTGCAGCAAAACTTACAAGTGCAATGGGGAAGATAGCTCATTGGTTACAAGATTCCTGCCTTACACTAAACACTGACAAAACTGCTGCTATGTTTTTCACCAACAGACAAACAACAAAGACTGTACGGCATCCTATCATAGCTGTAAACAATACATCAATTCAAACTGTGACAGAGTACAAATACTTAGGACTCACACTTGACCCAACTCTTAGCTTCAAGAAACATATAAAAAGATGACAAAAACGTTAAAATCCAACTTGGCCACATTCAGAAACATACGTAATTCTCTCTCCTTAGAGGCAGCTAAAAGTTTTTTCATGCAATAATTCTGTCCCACTTTACCTACTGCATTACAACTGGTCCCAAGCCAAAAAACCAACCTAAAGAAACTAGACACGATCTATAAACAGGCTCTAAAAATTTTAGATAAAAAAAAGCAGACAATATAATCACTGCCACATTGTGGATAAACATAAAATGCTCAACTTCGATAACTTCATCTCCTTATCACAAGTCAAACAAATTTTTAAGATTGTCCATAACCTGGCCCCTCCCCCACTCAAAGCTTTTGTATATCAGACAGCAGAAATGGCCAGAAGAGCAACCAGAACAGCTACCAGGGGACACTGCAACAGTCCAAGATGCAAAACGTCATTTGCCCAGTCTGCCTTCTCCTGTCTGGGTAC
This sequence comes from Stegastes partitus, assembly GCF_000690725.1. Lineage (NCBI taxonomy): Eukaryota > Metazoa > Chordata > Actinopteri > Pomacentridae > Stegastes > Stegastes partitus. Next base: position 362,183 of record NW_007578221.1, read on the forward strand.
AAAGAAATGGAATGTGTTCCCCCCCAGCAATCCTGAGCTTAGACAATGCCAGACGCTTCACTAAAGAGATGTCAGCATTAGTCAATGTTTTTAGTGTAATTTCAGGGCCCCGAGACATGTGTATGTAACTCCAGCCCTGTGGAATGACACAAATATGTGATGCCTGTTTTATTACATGTTGTGATTATGCACTTTGTCTGTTGAGTGATGTATGTTCCTTTTGTGACAAATGAATGAATGTGTGTGAAACACTGACTGCACTGTAAACATGTCACTGTGACCTCTGCCCCTTCCCCAGGACTACAGATGGAAATTAGCTCAACAGCTATAGTCTGGTACAAGCATCCTTGCTCTTGACCATAATGTAATTGTACATTGTCCTGTCAATAAACAATAAAGAAAAGAAAAAAAAGAAGAAATTTTATGTTTGAGAACTACTTTCTATCAGGTCAGTCGTGGGGGGGCTCCTGCGCCCCCTATTGGCCAGCCGCCACTGATCAGCAGCTGCTTCAGCTCAATGTAGACACTCAGTTTAAATAAGAATCATTCATCTATCAGCATGTTTCAAAAACTAATTTTAAATCTTTGTAAAATATAAAA
>NW_007578221.1:366790-369238 GCF_000690725.1 Stegastes partitus
GCTCCAGGACGGAGGGACACGGAGCTGCTGCCGCATGAGTCCAGTCAGAGCTGGAGCTGAATGTTAGCGGAGCTGTGGAGCCACATTTCTGCTGCTGGAACTAAACTAACAGCGGCTACAAAAGAGGTTCAAGCGAACTTTACTCACCTTCAGACGGTGAAAAGAAGCTGCGACACGAAGACGGTAAAAGTGAAACTAAATTGGAGAAGAGGTAGGAGCGTGACTTGACTGTTGTCAGGGCAACGAAAGAGGAAGCCGTCTGAGAACAGTTTGTGGTGAGTTGTGTAAAATGCGAGCATTTCTGAATGTAACCCATGTTAGAATATGACATAAATAAGAATAAATAGTTGAACAAGAACTGCATAAATAAGTTTGAAAGATAAAAGTGATTCATTTAATGTCAATTACTTCATCAGAGTTAATTAAAAATGTTAATACAACAATCATTTAATGTTGAAGATTAAAAGTCTGTTGACAGAAAATAAAGTCGCTGCCCCTTTAAGGGTCCACTTGATTAAAATTGTGGTTAAACTTGATTTAATTGTGTTTTGAAGGTGTTTTCTTACCTGTAAAAGAAAGAAAAAAGAGTTAACTCAGGAAGGAAAATAAGAATCCTAAAATAGGTGCAACCTAGGAAAAAGAGACTGGTCTAACTAACTCAAATTAGTCTGACTAAAATAACCTAGGAGAAAAGAGACTGGTCTAATTAAATTAGATTAGCTTTACTAAAATAAACTAGGTGAACTAAAGAACAAAAAGAAAGAGTGAAATACTTTTTCCATTTATACTTACCTTACTATTGAGAACCTGCAGGGTATTTTGGTTTCATGTATTGTGTTTTATATCTGTGTTTTACGTTCAGTAAATTGCCGGCCTTTTTTCTACTTAAAGCAACGGTCTGTGGTGTCATTATTCTTGCTCCCCACTCCTTAGAGCCTAGAACTGGTCCAGTGGCGCAGTTAGTGGTGTGATACTGGTGCTACATGAACATTAGTCCTCTGGAACATTTCACAGAATCATTCCAAAGCTTCAGCTNATCTTCATCCTCCAACTCCTCCTCATCCTCCCTCTGACTCTCGGAGCATTCTGGGTAATCTGGACTCACAACCTTCTGCATCTTCTTCAGCTCCTTCTTCAAAAAAGTCACCATGTTGTCCTCCAGCAGCTGGAACAGAGAAATGTGTGAATGAGGTCATCAGAGTGGAACCATGGAGCCAAACATCAGATCCATGTTGGACACACTGACAGTCCACTGGTCTCCAAAGAGCAGCACGGAGACGCCTGAACACAGCAGGTGGACAAGAACTTGTTGTACATGTACACACCATGAATATGGAGTCCAGGTGATGCTGCTGGTCAGACTGAGCTCTGGGAACCTCTGAGCTCTGCGGCTGGACTCTGTGGATGAATCAACAGTTAGATCTCAGTACGTCTGAACTGACTCTAACCACTGTGTGGTTTAAACACAAACAGCAGCCAGTTACAGACTCTGTTTTTTCAGTTCCACTTATTTTTCAGAGCTACAGTATTATAAAATGGCTTCTGCAGCAGAGTCCGATTTGGTTCAAAGTAGGGCTGCAGCTAGCGAATATTCTGGTAATCGAGTATTCTTTTTTCTTCTTCTTCTTTTTAAAAAAAATTTTTTTTTTAATTGTCATTTTAAAAAAAACAGACAACAGAAACAAAACAAAGAAATCAAACAAACAAGACAGCATGGACAAGCATGAGCATAGTATGAGCAGGTCACAGATCATTTCAAGTCACAAAGAGACAAAATACTTAAAACAACAAATAACAGCAGCACAGTGTGCAGCACATTCATGTGTTAACTGCAGCTCTACATAGGACACCACCTAGAGGGCTCAGAGAGAGACAACCGAAGCAAAGGACTATGAGGAGCTATAATAACCCAGGAGAGGGCATTATGAGGATACAGGAGTACAAGAGGGGCGCCAGACCACATCACTATCGTGTTACCCTATTTGATATGTAAATAGGGCTGCGCCGTAGAGAGGACCGGACTGGCCGACCAACGGAGGTTCCAGTATTAAATATGAAAGGAGGACTTCGCCGGTGTCCAGAGCAGATGGGCGGGGCCATCCTTCACCAGCATCCCAACCGGCACACGCACAGAGTTCAGCGTTCTAGTAGTAGAGTCTGTATGAACAGAGAGAGCTGCTACCTTTTTGTTTAAACTCTTGTTCTCCTGTTTAAAATAGAGAGGGAGGCCAGACTTTGTATTTACTTTGATGCTTTTATTTTGGTAGGTAAGCTGGAACTCCCATAGTTTAGTGTCGTTTTGGTTGTTGTTTTGGTAGAGCTCACTCTTATTTTAAGTTATACATCACCTTGACGTTGTTTTTGGTGAACCATCACCTTTGTTTCAAGATCACATTTATTATAAATAAATTAAATATAAATAATTATTTTTCCTGTGACATTGCTGTG
>NW_007578221.1:370873-372112 GCF_000690725.1 Stegastes partitus
TCACAGCACAAGTTCTTCAGCTTGTCAATGCAACAATCCCTAACAACAATCCAGAAACCTCCATCAGGCCAAAAGTCTCTCCAGGACATCACAGCAGCGTTCACGGTTTGGTATTTGCCCTCCTCCGTCCAGCAGCACCTGAAACCTGAGTGCAGCTTCCTGCAGACACAGTTTGAGCCAAAGCACAAAGACGCCACCTGCTGGAGCAGCTGGTGTCCTGCAGCTGCTTCACCACAGAACCACAGCATCCGTTCTTTACACTCTGACAGCACACACTGCCTCACACAGAACATCTACATGGATGTGACAAAGAGCTGAGCTGACACTCAACATGTGTTTGACGATTCATTCATAAAGACGCTAAAACTGAGTCACTGACATTTTAGACAGCTTCAACATTTATATGAGCGTTACCTCTTGGCAGCAGGAGGTTGTTCTTCTTTAAAGTTAACAATAAAATCCTTTGAGTCAGCACTCTCAAAGGACTCACAGCTGGATGCAGATCCAGATTCAGATTCAGGTCCAGATTCAGGCTCAGGTTCAGATCCAGGTCCATGTTTGGGTCTCTGACGGATTAATGTTCTCCTGATAGAAGAACATTCACTCTGACATGTTAGAAAAACCTCTCTGCATTAAATACATCTGATGTAATTTTAGACAGTGTAACACTGATGTCAACTTACTGTTTTGTTGATGAAGGATTCGGTTTAAACTCAAGCCAAAAATCCTTTGACTGGTCGCTCTTAAAGGACACACAGCTGGGTTCAGGTTCATGTTCAGGTTCAGATCCAGATCCAGGTTCATTACTGTGAATAATGATCATAGTGATAAGTGCTGGGCTCTGACATGAGAAGAGTCGTGGACAGTCAGAGACGTGGTCTCACCTCTGAGCTTTGTTCTGGTTCTTCTGTTCCCCACACAGAGAGCTCTGAGGATCCTCACACTGATCCATGCTGCTGAACTCACACCAGCTCACACACACCGTTCACCTTCACCTGCAGAGGAAACACATCGCTAAGCTGCACGCCCACTGAAATCCTCCTGTTCATCTTGGGTGCTGTATAAAGATCAGCTGCTCCTCCACTGATCTGCTCTTATGTTGGGTTTCTGTCAGCTGGATGCAGTCAGCAGCAGTTTGAGGCCGAGGAAGCTGCCATCAGCTGCTGCACTTCTATCAGTCCACCAGATCTACACAGTGTGACCTGCCGCCTGGTCCTGGTCCTGGTTTATTGTCTCGTC
>NW_007578221.1:372443-373997 GCF_000690725.1 Stegastes partitus
GAAAGGTCAAATCTGGACTAGATTGTCCCCGAGAGGCTGTCGTTGTGAAAATGCAAAAATAAATAAAATAAAATAAATCTATGTTGTTTCCCCACTGAGATCAGGTCTAACGCCTAAACCTAAACTAAGAAAAGCTCTGAGAGGATAAAGACTATCTCAAACAGTCTCTGGGTTGTGAAGCCTTTACTCTGTTTGTGAGGAAGTGAAGTGTGTGGTTTTGCTCAGTATAATCGCCTCCTACCAGTTAAAGTAGGTGCATTGTGTTAAACTACCTGCTGCGATAACAACATTAGGAGATAAGTTACAGGTGATTTATGTGCAGGGAGGTTCCTCTGGCAACGCTCCCAGAAACAACTGCTGCAGCATGACCGCCACACTTTTGTCAGTGTGCACAAAGAGACAAACTGACTTCTGAGAAGTCCTGCTCTTCCTGTAAATCACGAGACGTCTGAATGAGTCTTCATATGTGACATTAATGGGAAGGAATGCAGGTTGGTGTTAAACAAAATCTGCTCTTTGTGCAGACAGTCAGCAGCTTCCTCAAAAGTCTCAACTGAACATCTGCAAAGAAACCTTGACCTTATTTAAACCTTTATATATTATCTGTTGGCTTAATCCAGCAATGCAATGTGGAGAAATAAAAGCAGTCATCATGTAAACAGAACTGAGCACAATATTTGAAGTGCAGCAGAGCTGCAGCATGAAATGAAACAAAGGCTTTATTGTCATTTGCAGCAATTACTGAGTTTCAGTGCAAAGAAACTCTGATAGCTGCACATGAGAGCTCTGAAACCTTAAACTTCATTCATTTAAAAATGATACTGGAGATGTGCTTCTAGGTCTAACACTGTCCCGTGTTGAAGGAAAGTTTAGTTTTTGGGCAAATCGAAGTGAAATGAATGGTATTGATGGAAGATTCAGACAGACTGATGAGTTTTCTGCTCTGTGTTCTGTTCGCTGCAGCACCAGCAGCGTAAACCAAACACATGCAGCTTCCTGCTGCAACACAATACATACAGTTTGTTAAATGCAGCAGTCCCAGAAAACAAGCAGCTCGACAGGCTGCGGATTTATCCTCAGAGAGAATCGTGAGGAAACTGGTGAAAGTGAGACACTTCTCACATCTGTTTAAAACTAAAACTCACGTTATTACCACAAGTTAAGAGCCTTTGTGACGCTGAAAACTCCAACTTTAAGCTCAACAGACGTCACTGAACCAGTCATCTGGCTCCGTCGTGCAGCCCTCATGTTTCCTGCAGTAAACTACCTCATCATGAGATCTGCATTCAAAAAGTCATCTGCAAATCTGAGGACATGAATATTCTCAGTTGCAGAAAGACAATCGAGTCTGTGCAGCTCGGGGCTAAATACACAACCTTGTAGGATGTGACTCGTTTCCTGGAAGTTCATTCTGACAGACTGTGGTTGGCACATGAGGAAGTTATTAAAGGTTAAGGTTCAGAGCAGATATGTATGACTACCAACTACCTGCTACCCTTTGTTGCAGCTTGGCTCCAAACCTGTACCTAAAGCAGGGAGACAACAACCGTGTGG
>NW_007578221.1:377717-388176 GCF_000690725.1 Stegastes partitus
CCAGAAAACACAGGGACACCTGGTGGACTGGTGGAGGGTCGTCACACCTCCGCTCTGCTTCTGGATTGTTTTAAGACTGAGAACAATGTGTTCGCTGTGCAGAAGAGAGATTCCAGATACGATCAGCCTCTGCATCCTTTACTGAAAGTTCCTTAATCTTTTATCGGCCTCCTGCAGTCGGCTAAGGCTACGCTAACGGCTAACAGCTAAGTTATCAGGCAGCCAGACCTGAAACAGAATCTGGAAAACAATAACTAATCATGATTTAAGATCTTAGTGGGTGGTGAAAGTGACAGAACAGTGAAAGATCGAGAACATAGAGAAGAACAGAGGAGGAGAGCGAAACCTTGTTACTGATGACAGGTTGCTTTTAAACCTTTACTTTAATATATTCTGGTCCCAAATGTTGCGTATTGGTCCTTCTTGTGAGGTGATGTGATCTTTGCTTCATAAAAGCTCAGTATAACTGTGGTAGTAAAAAAACACACCCACCATCTTCATTTTGGATCCAAAACAGGAAAAGAGTTCTGTTCTGTAACACATGGACTCAGTGTCAGACTTTCCTCAGTCGTCTAAAAACACATTTCTCGGACTATTGTTTGCTCTGCTGCCAGGGATCTGATCAGCCTCCTGCTTCCACTTCCTCCTCCTTCTGGAAACAGCAGCCCCGTCTGATATTGCTTCACCCTGAGCTCCACCCTGCTCCTGCCTTCATCAGCTCACTCGTGTTGTTTGCCCCAGTCGACGTACGTCTGTCCTTTTGTTCATAGTTGGAAGTTTCCTTTCCACACATGCATTCTGACCATGTGAGGACTTTTGGTTATGTACCTCTGACACACAGAGATGGGAGTTTTTAGGGGTTGAATATTGACCAGAGAGTGACTTTAATCCAGTTACTGCACATGTAAAGCTGATGTAAAAGTGTGCAGTCGCCTCCAGTCAGTGTCTATAATCTGCACAGCTTTGTTCTGGTTGCGCTGAGCAGCATAAGGCCCGACTGCAGATAAGAGGTGTCACGTCTCTCATGTGAATGAATTGCGTATCACTACGGGGTAAGTCAGCAGCAGTGGGTTCATTCCTAAGGTTCAGGTTGTGTATCTGAGCTGTGTTTTTTTTTTTCTACAGACAAGAATCCTCCTCTGCTTTAACTCTGCTTACCGGAGGAACAGAAAAAACGTCACTCATAGAGAGGGGGAAAGAAAACCTCTGACAGAACCAGGCTCAGGGAAGACGGACAGCAGACCTACACGGCTGAATTTATCGAATAGACTCATGTTTCATGATTACGGCCAGTTAGCTCTGCATTCTCTGGGGTTTTCTCTGTTTGTGTTGGATGGTTTTGGTTTGTTTGCGTGAGAGCCTCGACGTCTCAGCTGCACCACGACTCAAGCTCGACACATCCAGGCTTTCTTTGTGTTAGTGCAAAAAACTGAAGCCCCAGTCGGAGACAGCAGCTATCATGAAGGTGGTTTTCAACTATCTTTGTCAACTCTGCTTCAAACTCTGTGCACGTTCACATAGAGGAGGACGTTTAGCACATCACGGGACTCTTCTTCTGCACAAAATGAAACCAGCAGCTGCTTCAGTCAACAGGCTGTTATAATGGAGAGCAATGTAGAACCTCATGTTAACTACTAAACTCACCTCTGTGTGTATCACAGCTGCATATTTAAAAGTCCTTTTTTTTTTAACCACATGGTGAGAATTCCCAAAGTTCAGACTGAAAGCTGTCCCGCTAGTCAGGGAACCCAAATGGAAACACAGAGTCAGAATGCGTTGGTGAAAATGTATTTACGTTCCAACTACGAACAAAAGGACAGACGTTCTTTGACTGAGACAAACAGCACGAGTCATCAAATGAACAACAATGAACTAATGGATCTAAGTTTCGGTCGGAGGCTACAGAGCAGATGTGGGAGAACCAGAAGGCTTTCTTTGTCCAAGTCGGCTCGACAANGTGAGGCAGCTGCTGAGTCTTGACCAAAGATTGGACAGGATCAGATTCAGTTTTCTGAAGAGGAACATAGACATTAATCTCATGCATCTTCTTTCCTTTTGTCCCCACACTTAATCCACATTAGACCAGGTTTAGATCTGAGGCCACTCTATTTAGATAGAGGTCATATCTGCTCTACTGTCTGAGAGAGGCTCCAGATCCCTTAAAGCAAAGTCTCACACATATTTCTGTGACTTTTTCACACTTAGACCACATCAGACCAGGTCCAGAGCTGAAACCACTTCCCTAAAACAGGTCAAATCTGCACAAGATTGTCCCTGTGGGCCTAAAGACGATTTAAAATCTAGTTTCTGGTGTGTGAAGCCTGTATTCTAGTTATAAAATAGAAGGAAAAGCAGATTTCTGTTCCTGTTTTCCACACTTAGACCACAATAGACCAGGTCCAGATATGAAACCACCATAATCACGTGTAAATTCTAGTTTAGATTGAGTTTTAAACAGTCTTAAGCCTCTTTATGGTTTGTGAAAATGCAAAAAAAGGGCAGATTTCTTTCCTTTTTTTTTCACATGTAGACGGCACTAGACCAGGTTCACATCTCAAACACTTCACTGAAATAGGTCGCATTTAGACAAGAGAGGCTGGAAACTCTTCAAAACACAATCTCTGGTTTGTTCAGTCTTTATATGTGAAGATGCAACAAAAAGCAGGAACATCTCTCCTTTCTTCCATGAAACCACTTCATACTGAGGGTCAAAGCTGGACCAGACTGTCTCAGAGACGCTCCTTAACACAGGCTCTGATCTGTGTGGGTAGAGCTACTTGTGAAAAGGCAACAACAGGAAGTGTTCTGCTGCTGTGTGACGCTGCTCATGTTGATTAACGTCAGCACAAAAACGCACAGTCGGCTTTTGGCAGCAAAACGAACATCAGCAGCTGGATTAAAGGTTTCTGCAAAATCCTGAGTTACTTTCAGTGACTCTGTTAAACATGAATGTAAGGTTCAGACATTCATTTTACATGTTTTCAGATCTACCTGAGTCACAATATACAAGAAACCAGAACCTGCAGAGTCCAGCTGCTGTTAGACAAAGGAGACAAACACGTGGAAGTGGTTCTGCTTTAATTAACCAGCTGTTATCAGTCAGCATGTAGCGCAACGTACAAACACAACAGTAGATCATGAAGACTTTATGAGTATCAGGGTTTCCACTCCAGGGAGTTTCCTCTGGCGCTGTTCCCAGACAGAGCGCTGCAGCCTTTCTTACATTTAGGTGCAGAGTCCTGAATGCTGCATGAAAGCATCAAGGTCAACATGAATTCTGAGAAGTCCTGCTCTTCCTGTAAATCACGAGCATCTGAGTGTGTCTTCATATGTGACATTAATGCCAAAGGAATGCAGGCTGGTGTTTAGACCAGCTCAGTTCCTCCAAAGTCTCTCAACTTAACATTAACTGTTATATATTATCTGTTGGCTTAATCCAACAATGCAATGTGGAGAAAAAGAAGCAGTGATGTAAACAGAACTGAGCACAATATTTGAAGTGTAGCAGAGCTGCAGCACGAAATTAAGCAATGCTTTTGAATATTCTCAGTTTCAGAAAGACAATCGAGTCTGTGCAGCTCGGGACTAAATACACAACCTTGTAGGATGTGACACGTATCCTGAAAGTTCATTTTGACAGATTGTGGTTAGCACATGAGGAAGTTATTAAGGTTCAGAGCAGNCACACACACACACACACACACACACACACACACACACACACACACACACACACAGGGACACCACAAGGCTGGCAAGTTATTTATGTTGTGGGTTTTTTCTTTCAGGAGGATGCTGTGGAAAACCAGTTGCCCCCCCCATGGGACTGGGGGGGGCAACTGGTTTCCTCCGCCCACACAAATCTGTTCTTTCTTTTCACCACATGGAGCCAGACGCAGATTAAACAGACCTCCATCCACTGCAGTACGGATCACCAAGTTTCTACTTTCTGATAAACTGTCCATGAAGATGTGCTTCATCTCCAGGATTCTTCCAGCTCTGTGCACTCTTGGTAAGTAACAGAAACTTTGACTGAAGAACTGAAGCCGGGATGCTCGTCTCCCGGCATCAGAGCAGCGTGGATGCTTTCATTTGTTTTATTTCTAGAGTTTTATTTTTGTCTTGACTTCCTCACTGGAGCGTTTTTATCACCATAACTTCTAACAATTAACTGTTACAGCTGGTTTGGTCTTCTAAAGGAGGGATTTATGAGATGATGGTTTTAAAAAGTCCTGTTAAAAAAAAGATATGCAGCAACACACCGACCTGACCTAAAAGTTTCCATGAAAGTGAACTGGCTCCTGTCAGAGTTCTCTTTTTATCTGCTAAAGGTTAAATCCAAGCATTTGTTTTTTTAAACACTTTTCTGGAACAATCCGAGGTGCATGATCTAAAAAAACCAAACAAAACGCTTCCTCATCCACAGCAGCTCTGAAACAGCGCTGCTCATGATGTGATCATGGAACTGAATCTGTGTTTCTCACAAACATTTTCCATAATATGGAAAAATGTCAGAGTTGGACTTTGAGGGTAAGACGCCCCATAACAGCTCCTAATTAAGACTTCCCTGCTGATTGGACACTATGATGTCGCAGTGTTTTATTAGGACCTGAGCACTGCAGCGTAGGACCCTCTTCAAACTGAAAGGATTGTTATGATTTCTTCATGGCCATGAACAACTGCATTTTTGAGGGCCTAAACATGCTCAAATCCTCATGAAAATTTGCACACACATCAGCACTGGTGAAAAATGTTATATTCTTTGGTCGTCATGCATATGTGTGGCTCCATAGCGCCCCCTACATTAGTTTTAAATTTGTAACATGTACTACGGGCAGCACGTTTCACCTACATCCATGAAACTTGCTAAACATATGCAGCACATCTAGACGAACAAAAAAGCCAGCGGTGACCCCTGACCTAAACCCAACTGGAAGTCCGCCATTTTGGATTGTTCGTTTCTCCACCCTGAGCTAACTCCTCCTAGGGGGTGAGCCATAGAGCGCTGAAACTCAGCTAGCATGTAGAGTACACCTTGAAGGTAAAATGTTATCAAAATCTTCTGCACAAGTCAAAGGGCGTGGCCACGGCGGCATGCTGATTTTTCCATCCTTCGCCATGAAACAGGAAGTACTGTCTAACTTCCATGAATACNTAAAAATTCTGCGACTTTTCAGCTGAACTGCAGTCAGAAACAAATTAAATCCACAGTATGTAGAGCTGCCAGTGATGGTAGCACCTGGAAAAGTGTTCTACATGTTAACCCCAGGTTTTTCCATTTCAATAAAATAAATAATCAAAGAAATTCAACTCCCGTTTTTTGCTTTTTTTTTTCATGATTTCTGACGTTCTAACTGTCATTGAGAACAGAAAACACTTCTGGGTTCTCTCTGCTTCCAGTCCTGGTTGTTCTGTTTCCGTAGAGCTGCAGGACTGAGTGTTGCAGTGAAAAATGAGCTCACAGTGAAGACAACAGATGTTCTCCAGATATTCCTTGAAGTTCAGAGGGTTAAAGTGAAGCACACGGACGGTTCAGAGTTGTGTGTGTGTCCTGCAGCAAAGTGTCTGTTGTTTTCACAATAAGTTTGTTCAATTAATGCTGAAGCTCTCAAAAACAGTAAACTTCTATTGTGTTGCATTTTCTGCAGCGTTTACTTTTTTCTTTCAGCAGCCTCATAGATTGGACGAGTACAAAACAGCAAAGTAAAGATTATGTTCACTTTTTGTTGAACAAGAGAAACCAGCGTTAAAGGAATGATGTTGTTTCCTTTAAGATGTTCAGTCNGTTGTCTTGACGTGCATTCAGGTCTGACGCTGTACCACAATGCAGGACATCACTTCAGTTTTTGGCCAAATCAGTCACTGATTGAATATTCTCTGTAATAAACACCAGTACAATAATCTGTTTCCTATCAGCTGCAGTGGCAGCAGAGCAAACAGACCAAACATAAACCGGATTTATGTGGTTTCTGAATCTAAACGCAGCTCAATGCACGCCTGGTTCCCATGGCAACACAATAAGAGTGTGCAATATTGTAAGCACACTGTTTCATTCAGTGGTTTCAGGAACGCACAACACAGCGTATTCACAGATAAACACAGTACCTCAGCTCAGAACCCATATCGCTCAGTGACTCATCAGGAAACTATTTGATTAAAGGTTCGAGGTCTTATATTGGTCACAAACACAGTCACACACGAGATAACGCGCATAACGGTGGCCCTGTTCAACACCGAAACAATGATAAGAAGATAAATAAAGATAAATAAGAATAAGGAATAGAACACACAAGAAGTGTATATATATGTATATATATGTATGTATATGTATATCCCGCTGATCCTGACTGGGTGGTATCCCCTCTGCTGCTTCTTGCCGTAGTCCACCATCAGCTCCTTGGGAGACGCTTCCTCGAGCTGTTTTAAATACAAAACTCTGACCAGAACCTGGACCGGGTTAGCTCCAAGTTAGCATGGAGATCTAGCAGGCTAACAGAAGCTTCAGACTCAACAGACCTGCTAACACACTAATCTGGTTTCTGTGATCTTCTCAGGTCAAACTAGACGGCTGGGGTGTGACACCTTAAAGACGACCTGAGTCACTGTCTCGTGCCGCACAGCCCCCCTTCCCCCATTGTTTCCATCTAATAGGAATCACAACACAATGAAGCTGATTGTGCGACGACAAAAATAAAAAACACAGCTCTCAGTTTCAGACTTCCTTTTTTATTTTTATCTTTTACCACAAATCACAGTGACAGAGTTCAGACACAGTAAAGAGCAAATGATATGAGAAAGAAGAAAAAGTATATATAAATGTAAAGCTGGATGAACCTCTTTACAGTATAAAGCCATCTAACACACCCTCCTATGTTTATGGATGTGTTACTACACAGTTCCCTCCAAAACGGTGTCAACAGTAGAATGAAAGTGAAGTTTTCTGCCTGAAATTTCTCTGTACAGTTCATATTAATCAATTAATTAATAGAACAGACAGAGAGAAGAGGCTGCATCAGACCTGAAGTACTGCATTCAATTTATCAATAACCAGTCAATAAAAATACAGATAATTGGAAAAATATCGGCCACGATAATTGGCCTATCCTGAGTTCTAATCTTAGATTCAAACGGCTAACCTCTACTCATCTGACTGTTAACACACTTTTGGAGGAAACTGTTGAAAACCACAGAGTAGAAAACAAAGCATTAAAAATGTACATTTCCTTTTTTTTTGCGCTACATAAATATTAGGGCTGAACAATTATTCCACTTTGAATAAAAATATCTAGCAGTGTGTCTGACCCAAGGTTTAGACCGTGGCAGTGGCAGAAGTGTTAATGATTAATCGTTGTTAATGATTTAACCAATTAGCCGATACGGAGAAGGTGAAGGACGTGCATGTCAGAAAATGTGTCGGACTTCGGGTGTAGTACCCGGCGCTGCCACCAGGTGTGGCCTCTTACACGGCAGCAAAACAAGGAGGCGTCACTTGGACTCCCGGCGAGCAGAGGGCATTGTGGGAGTTTGTCTCGTAAAGTGCAACCGTGAGAAAGGCTCCTGTGACGATTAATGGCGACCAACCAGAAGACGCAGAAAGATTCTCACGCATCGCTGATTAGCCACGTCAATCTCACGTCACGTGTCATCTAGCAGCACGTGATTGTGGATAAATCGGATTCTATAATGTCTTCTGCCATCGTGTTGTGCTACTAATAAACTGACTATTAACCAATAAGGTGAGAAAGGAGGACAAACTTTGCATCCTTAGTCGGAGCTTTTTCAAATGAATGCTGCTCTGCTTCTGTCACACTTCCTCTTTCGTTAATGATCGATCGCACCTCAAACCTACGACACAGTGAACACTCAACCGAAGCTTCAGTTTTAAGTTCATCATCATGTTTCCACCAGATTGTTCAGCCCTAACAAATATTCAGTATTTTTAATAATAAACTGTATACTTTATAACTATATTGCATAAATAATATTGCATATATTATTAAGATAAATCAAAACATTGGGTAGGAACAGACTGCATGGCTACTGAGCATTCACTGATGCTGCTGCAGCCTCCACAGCCGCAGCAATCTGTGCATCAGTTCATTAAAGGCAACTGACGGCTTTGCAAATATTATCGATGTAGAAATTGTTAAAATTCTATTAGTGCTTATGACAAAGCTTATTAACACCTATCAGAGCTACAAACTGTCAAATTTAAATTTCAACGGACAAAATGAGTCCACAGTAAGTACAAACGTGACACTAGCAACAAAAAAAGAAAACCATCCCAGAACTGGCTGAGGTCCAGTCGGGTTCAACGGCTTTGGCTTTGTCCAGTGTCAGAGTTAATGACTGTCTGAGGGTCTCCTCCTCTCTTACTCCTTTTCCACCAAGAAGAACAAGTACCAGTTGCTTGCTGGTGCTGGGGCCAGATGGTTCCAACCTGGCACCTCCTAAGAACCGGTTTGCTTTGGCAACGAGCCACGTTAGAGCCATACGTCACTGCCTCCGTCTACCGAACGACGCTCGCGCCTCAAGAAGTCCACACAGGACTCAGACTTTCTTTCTTTTTTTTTTTTTACTGGTGTGACCAACTTTCTCATTTGTTCGCACTTCCCACCATGTCACAGGCAAAACATATGACCGGCTGAACACTTTCTTATCAATAGACTCTATAATTTACGATGTTCCCTGAACGCCCCACACAGCAGGCTGCTGTAGCTGCTGTTGGTGGTCGCGCTGCTCAGACCGGTGAGCGACCAAAGACGACTTTAACAGAGTAAACCAGGAGGTTCTGATGTCAGATCTGTCCAAGATGAAACCAAGTGATGTTTTCTCGTGCAGTCTTTTCTATGAGCGGAATAAACAGTGAATGTCTAAGCGTAAATACCGCAGCACACCAAAGTCATAAAAGTCCTGTTTTCCACCACTGTGGTGCTGCTGGTGGGACACTGTTGGACCGGATTTCAGGGCACAACAGTTTGTGCAAAACTTTTATGTCCTTGGACTCATTCCAATACATCTGCGATTGGACCGGAGACGTCGTCGCAAAACACGACACAAATCACCGCTTGTGTGTCCCATTCATCGCTCTCGGTGGTCACGATAACCCCGCCCCCAGCCCCTGACGTTCTCGGTTCTTAGCTCTGGCCCAGCAAAAAGCTGGTGCCAGTTTTGAGAGCCTGGAGTCAGCCCTAAGTCAGGCTCTGGCACCGAACTAGCACTGAAACCAGCCTGGTGGAAAAAGGCTATCTGTTGTGCTCTGGAGGTCTCTGGACAAATCAGAAGAATGTGTTGTTAGAGTTTTACACACTTTAAGCATCTCTGTGATGCTGGAATTTTTCACTAAACATGACACCGATGAAAGATCACGTGTGGACAAACGTGACAAACCTCAATCTGGCATTTTGAGTGTGCGGTCATATATACACAACGGAAACATGGAAACGGTAAAATAAAGCTTATACAGCAGAAATAGTTTGTTTCTGAACATCTGTCACAACAGGGGTCTGTTCCAGAAAACAGGTTCAACAAACTCTGAGTTTACACCTGAACTGCACTGACTGAGCCTGAGATGGGAGTTTTTGGTTAATCAGCGAGTTCAGTCCTTCAGCTCTCAGCGCGTTCACTCCGAGTTAACACCAGAGGAGCGTCGATGCTATGATTCCCCATGACAGCCAATAATCCAGCAGAACTGGATGTATGAATGTCACGACCCTGATCTTAAAAAAAGGAGAATCGATAAAGCCTTTTGCAGACATGAGATCTGTAACGCTGCAGCTCCATCAATCTGTTAAAGTGACGACGTTCTGTTTCTCAGCCACAGGTCGACTTGACGTGAGACTGGACACGACCTCAGGAGACGTTCAATACAAATATTAGACACACTTCCCATCAGACAGTTCACCTATCTGATGGGAAGAAGAGTCCACAGAGTGACCTGCTGTTAGATCCTGATGTCGGGGATCGTTTATCATTATGAGGAATTCATGAAGTCGTTGCACGTTCGTAAATGTGCACAACCAGCTCGCTTTGGAGATGCAATAAGTTAAACAGCTGGAAGCGACAAACTACAATTCAGCTCCTGTTAACGTTTCATCAAAACCCAGATTACATGAATTATTGGTGAGACTCGTTAATCTGACTTCCTGTTTCCGCTGAAGAATCCACAAAAACTAAACTGCAGGTTGTAACGGAGGTAAAACTGTCGGGCAAAGTGAATGAGGAAGGTGTTCATGACATTTCTCTGTTGCACTCTGATGTTTTTGGACCAGTGCTGGAGCTGAAATCACTTCATGCAACTCCAAAGCGTGCTGCTCGTCTGAGACACTCCGTCTATAAAGACCCATGTTTTGTTGAACGTGATATGAAAACGTTTCTTGGTCTGACCTGCCGTCACGACTTTGATGGAAAAGTGGGCAGAGTTGTCATTCAGACATGAATGCCACCAAATTAACAGGAA
>NW_007578221.1:389165-391968 GCF_000690725.1 Stegastes partitus
ATGGTTGCCATGGTAACATTGTGGTTACCCGTCTTCCTCAAACAGAGGCTTGTGTTTGTCAGACAGCTGCTTCAGGAGACCCAAAAAAACCCAGTTATCCTCATCTCAGTGTTAACAAACTCATTAAACCCAACTTCTGGAACAGAGCCCAAGTCCAAACTGATTACAGCGCAGAGTATAAAGCATAGACATAATTAACAGTGATACACATGATTATCCTTGAATGAATAAACTCATATAACGTCTTAGAAGAAAGAATAAATGTATAAAACAATGACTCCCCAGAACCTTTTTCTTGTAGCAGCGGCAGGTTTAAAATACTTTGATAGTCGGTAACAGGAAGTGGTGACGATTGTAGGCACCAAATTAAAAAGTAATCAAGTTTATTGTTGCTTAGTTCTTTAAAAAGAACTCTGATATGAATTCAGGACAAATCAGATGCACTGTTGTAATAAAAGCACGCTGCTACTAGAAAATACAAGCTGTGAAAATCTAAAATACATTCTCAGCATGATTATATCAAAGTGTGAGCACAACATTTAGAACAGAAAGTGTACAAAGGGGGTCTGAAAAGGTTCTCGGCCTCACAGGAGATGGTTGGTCTCATTACTTTTCAACATGGTCTCCTTTAACTTCAGCCTCCACATTCTGACTCACAGCATCATCAGTGTGAAAATGGCGATCGCACAATTAGGACGGAGCAGGTCAGAGAATAAAAGAGGCAACAGCTCAGAGCCACATCTGGCTGCTTCTGTGGGACGGACACATTGTTCTGGAGCAGATGCAGCCAGCTCCCAGTTCTCCTGGTTTTTCTTTGGCTGCTTCAAACATGTGAGTGTTTGTGGGCAGTCAGACGGAGGCTTTATGCCCAAGAATGGAAGTCACTCCGTTATGGAGTTAGAACAAGGCCGAGAACCTTCTGAAGTAGACTTGTTTTCTAAGGCACCAGACATGAATCAAATTTTGGCACCATTGTGACGGTTAATCACTTCTCCACAACACCCCTTTCTAAAGATAACAAACTTGGCACAGACGGTGGAAGCACCCGAGGACCTCGACTGCTACCGTAATGTCCAGACTACGAGGCGCTTTGGCTTAAACAATGATGCGGCTAATTGATGGGGTTTTAGGTGCAGGAGGAAGATGGCGATCTATGACGTTTCCTGGTAGGCTGCTGTTTCCAGCCGTGTTACAGGCACTGCTCAGAAAAAAGCATTTACGGTATTTGTGTGTGTTACCGCTACGTATTTAATTAAAAGTTTAACAAATTAGTTATTGGATGCGGCTTATATTCAGGTGCTCAATAGTCTGGAAATTACGGTATGTTCAATACACTAAAAGCACTACTGCATTATATTACTTCATTCCCTGCCCTCCTCCCAGCAGCTTGAGCACGTCGTCTACAGCTGCGGATTAACAACAACAGAACGTTACTCAGAACATTCCAGATGAAGGCAGTGAGAGAGATTTATACTTTACATCAGTGTGGTTAAAGTTACCAGTAAATGAAGCCCAGGATCATCAGGATCATCAGGACCAGCAGCGGGCCACAGACGGCTCCAGTCACCCAGTGGTTGTGAGCAGCTTCTATCAAGAGCCCAGTGGGTTTAACAGGAAGTCCACAGATCAACAGGTGACAGTTTATTTTACTGCAAATATCTAAAGCACAATTCTTGCATGATTTAAATATTTAAAAAAAACAAAAAAAAAAGCCACACAGCTCTGTAACCCTCTGAACTTCCGGTCGGTGTGAAAGGTTTTCTACATGATTCACTTTCAAAATTTGCCAAAAGTGAACCATTTGCAGGAACAACATTCTGTGAAAAACTAAATCCTGCATTTCTCTGTGTAGCTGTCGAGCCACGACTGACTCGGCGGTTAAATATTCGGGGACTTTTCGGCTGAACTGCAGACAGCGTTTACGCAGATCTTTGAGCAGACGTGTGTGGAAATAAATGAAAAATATAAGTAGGAAAATATCTGCAGTGCGTGAAGTTACCTTTTTGTCAGAGTCGGTCAAACCTGTGAGCGAATTTTGTTGATTCCATCTTTTTCAAATTAACTTAACTTTTCTTTTTTCCCATTAACGGCATTTTAACTGTGTCCTACTTCACAGAAGACATTTCTGAGTTCTCTGCGTCTAGCTATGGCTGTGCTGTGTCATGAAGGAAAAAAAACTGAACTGAGACTTCTTGGGTTCAGAGGGTTTGCATGAGCTGCTGCTTGCATTCGTTTCCTACCTCCTGGTTTCCCATCTGTTAAACTTCCACTGCAGCTGGCTGAAAGACGAGCAAATTAAAGAATGAACCACTAAAACACTTGATTTATTAACACTGTAAGTATTCAGAGTTTCTGTCACATATACTCACCTTCACAAATCACTTCGAGTGTCTTTTCCTAAACAGGAAAGAAACAGAAACTCCCGTCAGGTTGGGACTGAGCAGAGCTCAGCGGGATGGTGATACTTTGAGGTTAACTTCACTACTTTCAGTATCAGTACTGCTGTCATGTCCTCCACCTCCTTCCTCTGCTTAGCTGGCAGCTCTCCCTCCTCTTTCCCTGTTTGTGTGTGACTGTGTGCTTCGCCTCCATTCAGTGATCAGCTGAGGGAGGACACCAGCGACAGGAAGTGGTTCAGGATCTCAGGCTCAGCTCTTCTGTTCTGAGGGCTGAACTACGAAGCGAGATTAGTGCGTTAGCTGGTATGTTGAGCCTAAAGTTTTCACGTGTGATCTCCATGGTAACCAATGCTGTGGTGCTAGATCTCCATGGGAACTGATGCTGTGGAGCTAGATCTCCATGG
>NW_007578221.1:392328-439263 GCF_000690725.1 Stegastes partitus
GATCTCCATGGTAACTGATGCTGTGGAGCCAACCTGGTCCAGGTTCTGTTCAGAGTTTCAGATTTAAATCTGCTGGAAAGAGTCTCTCCCTTTAACCAGATCGTTTCCTGACTATCATTTATGAGCGATCCAGATTCTCAGCTGAGGGAATGTGTTTTATTGTACGTTACTAATATCACTGAATGAAGCCGTGTAGTCACAGCATCGCACGCTGAATGCATCTCGTTGCCATGGGAGCCTGACGTGTTCCACTGGCGAAGCAGAAATCACATAAATATGTTTTTATGTTTGGTCCGTTAACACTGCTGCTGATAGAACACAGATTAGAAAACTGATCATTATTCTACTGGTATTTATTACAGAGAACATTCAATCAGTAACACTGATGTCACTGTGAAGTGATTTCCTGCATTAAACAGGGACAGTGTCAGACCTACATGACCTTCAACACAAGATCATGTTTAGATATATAAAGTTTAAGGTTGAGCAGCTTTAACGTGCAGTTGTCAGGTGAAATAATCAGCTGATCAGAGTTTTCTACCAGCATTCCTGTCTTCACCATTTGCAGCAGCGGCGCTTTTTACCGTCATACATGTTTATATGTTTCTCATTGTTCTCCATTAAAACAACCTGCGGACTGAAGTAGGTGACACATTCAGTGCAGAAGAAGAGTCACGTGACGCGTTAATCGCCTCCTTTTATGTGAACAGAGTCTGGAGCAGAAAGTCTGAGTTGACAAAGAGAGTTGAAACGTTATCTCTGACTGAGGCTTTAGTTTTTGTAGAGCCGACCACACAAACAAAGCCTGAACATGTCAATCTGGCTTCTTGGTGTGTCACTCTGGTTTCTCTGTGGGCTGCTGCTCGCCCCTGTCTCGACTTCATGAACTCGCTGAGTTCTTCCTGGCTCGTCTTCGGACGGCACACAGCTTCCTCCCATCTCTCATTCAGATCTACACTCCCTCTGCTCACTACGCTCGACCAACAAACACCGCCTGATCCAACCACCACAACAGGCCCCAGGTCGATAGCTAGACTCTGCTCCTCTGTGGTTCCCCGGTGGTGGAACGAGTTACCCAACTCTGTTCAATCTGCTGACTCTCTCAGTCTTTAACAAAAGACTAAACACCCAGAAATAAATAAATAAGATTTGACAGTTGCCACACATCCTGCTGTTGGCACCAACACCCTAACACACCGGAACTTGCTCTGTGGCACCGATCCAGGTTGTTTCCTCCTGACTAGGTCCTTGTTTGTGTTGTATCCGCTCACAGATGTACGTCTCTTTGGATAAAAGCGTCTGCTGAATGAAACTGTAGAATTTTCCGTGAGCTGAGAATCTGCATCGCTTCCAGAGAAACACCAGGAAACTGTTTTTAAAGGAGACACTTCTTCCAGCCGATTCAAATCTGAAACTGTGAACAGAACGTGGAGATCTATCCGGGTTAACAGAGCCACCGTCGTGACACTGAAAACTCAGACTTTAGGCTCAACATACCTGCTAACACACTAATTAGTGTCGCGCTGCTTCTACGCCTTTACTCCTTTGCTTTGTGTGGTGTTAAAACTCCAGCTGCTGATCAAACCGTCACCGGCGCACAATGAATCTTGGGATATGTGGGGCTGCGAAGCATCCACCTGATGCAGCCGAGGAAAAGAAGACCGCGTTCGTGAAGGAGTCTCCACGTCTTAATGAAATGCCTTCGTCGTGCCCCTGTGACGCATTCGACCTTCAAATGCAGCCGTCGACGGATGGATCAGGACACGGCTCATGTCTCGTCCTTGGTTCTCCTTCAGCTACCTCCATTACCTTCCCAATTCATCGTATTGTACAACAAAGCATTGCTTCAATCTGGCCTGCTGTCTTCTGTCTCCTAATCTCCTGTGACAGCTTTTACTGAAATGTCACGTGTACTGTCTTGCTTTACAACTCTAAATCCTTCCATCACGTAGAGCCAGTATGCTCTGGACTGAGTGTCAGCAGTGTTACCTGGCAGTCTCGTCTGTAGCGGATCTTCTCTAAACACCCTCTGGTCTGTAGAGTCGAGTTGCTCCCCTTCACCGCCGGCTCGCTCACCTCATCAGCCTCACTGCTAGCCAGGGAGCGGTTCTGAAGTCAACATGTGGAAGATGATGAAATGACCACAAAGTGAATCAGACTGATGGTTTACACACAACAGTGACCTCCTGACACACAACCTACATAAACATAAATCACTGCAGCTGAGGATGTGTGACGCTTCGACACTTCAAAGTCCTTCATTCTCAAGGACAGGATCACAATGTGTTGGGTTTTTTCTTGCTACGTACGTTTTCACATACGAGGAGTTTGACTTAATGTCAAAGACACTGACAAGCAGAATGCATTTAAAGAAGGACAAAAGACGGAGAAAGCAAGTGTTTCTAGATGAGACGAGGTGCTTTGCAAATCCAAGGTTTCCCAAAAGTAATCAAACTATTTACATTGTGCAGGACAGTGCAAATTATTCACTTGAGGATGTGTAAGATCACCACAGTGTGTCGCGTGAACAACATGAAATATGCAAAGGAGAATAATAATCCTGTGGTGTGTTGCCACAATGCCACAAACCAGAGGACATTAGCTGCATCTGCACATCCTCTGCTCCATCAAGTCAGTGTGAAACATCAAAAAAAACCAGAAAAAACACTGAAATGAGCACCTCTGATAACTTACGGTCATGGTTTCCCAGGTGTACATACAGTGGGTTCCTTTAAACAGGGTGACTGAGTAAAGCATCCCGCCAGGAGTCGGTTTGACGTCACAACGAAGATCGTCTGCACAGGCAAAGCTCACCAACAAAACTGTGGAAGAAGAACAAGCACATCACCACAAGCATGTTTGGTAACACCTCCTTCATGGTTTGCTTTCCTTCTTCTCTTTCAGATAAAGTGAACTCCAGTAAAGTGCCAGTGAAAGGGGCTTCATTAAAGGAAGCATGAAGGGTTAGTCCCCGGGGAGAGTGACAGCAGTATGTGGGCGAGACGGTGCAAGTGTGCCGGACTGCTGCTGCAGCTGCACGACCGCATTTCACTGATGCAGGCTCCAGAACACACACACACACACACACACACACACACACACACACCTCACTAATCCACTTCTCGTTAGCTCAGAAGACAGGAGCTGATGTGCAGCTCATATTACAGCCAGCTGATGCAAATCCCCTAAAGACAGTAACTATTCTGTCACCACTAACACCTGTAAGAAGAACATTCCGCGAACTGTTTAAAAAAACAAACAAACAAAAAACTTTCAGCTGAAAACAACGTAATCCCGCTGTGCGTAACGGGGATGATTAAAAGACCATTTAAAGATCATAATCCTGTCATTTCCTCCGCTAAAGGAGGAAAGAAGCGGACAGATTTCATTGTTAGAAGACGTGCTGACTAAGACTAAGGCGCTGAGGATGTTTTACAGACGCAATAAGACCAGACACAGTCACACTGTGTGGAAACTTAGGCGCGCGTAAAACTCACCAAGAATCCAGGGAGAATGAAGGAGATTCCAACGTGCGCGTCCCATTCTGTCCTCTGTGAGACACAGACTCCGGCTTTGAATGAACTCGGTGCAGCGAAGTGTGTCCGACCTGCACAGCTTCAGGAACGGAGAGGACCTTCCGCGAGCCTCTCCGTTAGTCGTGTGACCGCCTTGGACATGCGCGCAGCTTATCAATCTGCTCGCACCTCCCCAGGAGAGGAGGCGCTTTGCCCAGAGGGGTAGGTGGGAGCCGGTACGAAGCCGAGTTTGGGTGTGCCCGAAGGCTGAGAGAGAGCAGCCTCCACCTCCGCAGACACACACCACCGGAAAGCCCCGGTGGAGCTGCTGTGTCGCAACTGACAGTGAAATTACACCAGCTTAATGTGTGACATGCATATTATTATCCAGGCCTCAAAAACATCAAAGACATTCGCTAAATCATGCACAAAACAATACAATACACCTACAGGCCACTTTATCAGATACACCTGGTAGCGCGCATGTCTAACCAGCCAATCACATGGCAGCAACTCGATTCATCCAGACAAGTCATCCTGAGGTAGAACCAGAAGATGATCAAAACACTGAAGCCTCACAGTTTGGCTGTTGACCTCATAACATTTGCAATAAGCCTGTTTCTAAGTTTGAATTACGTTTTTGTAGTTGCTCCTGACTTGCTTTAAGTGTCTTAAAGTGAGACTTTAAATGTCAGATTACTGAATTCATGGTCATCACGAAATGGTTTGATTTTCATCACCGGGTTTTTCATTTTAATTAAATAATTTGTGGTTTTGTGAGCAGCGTTAAAGGAAAACGTCCATCTTTTCATTTTGCAGTCAAGTACAAGCAGGGTGTGGACTCTAATGCACAACTCCAAAGACTCACAAAAAGCCCAACAGCTGCTCAAACGCACAAGAATCAGACAGAAGTATCGGAGCTTTCCTTTGTGCCTTTGGCTGCAGCACTTGTGATTTAAACGGCTCATATTGGTTTAGGACGATAGTTTGTTCTTCTTTTTGTGAGGAATATGTAAAGTTGTGTTCTTGTAGTCTTCTATTTATGATTTAAGTTCATTTTTTTACTCAAGCTCAGACTGTAAAGCTTCAGAGTCGCAGCTGAATGGAAAAAAGTTGTTGCTCGTCAAGAAGAATGATTCCCTCCTCCCTCCTCCTCCTCCTCCTCCTCCCCCCCCTCCCCTCCTCCTGCTGGGCAGGACCTCACACACACACACACACACACACACTGACGCACGACTTCCAGCACTCTACAGGGCGTGTGATGTTAACTTCATTCTGAAGCGAACACAGACGGGAGCACAGGGACAAAATGCGGACACCACAATCCATCTGCAGGACTTGTCTTCGTCTCTGGGCTGCAGGTAAATGACTTTATTTTTAAATATAAGATACTGATCTTTAAACAGCCTTCTCGGCGGTTGTTGCACTTCATCAAACTGATGAAATGTTTTATCACCGTGATAATGGTGATAATCAGCATCCGCCTTCTGTTGCGGCAGCGAAGCCACAAAGGAAATGCTCACAGATAGCGCTGTACTCAAAGTAAAATCACAACCACACAGTGTAATACACACCGTGATGAAGTGAGAAACGCACCGCAGCCTGACCTGCATGCAGTCAGTCTACAAACTGGACTAAACCAGACAAACTAACACTTGTTCATGATTCATTTCTACACAGCAAATTTACAGTGTTTTTCTTTTTAAGTGTAACTCTTGTATTTTTCCATTCAATAGTTGTTTTTTTTGTGTCATTTTGTGTACATACTTATTTTATGACTTAATTGTTATTATTTCCTTGTACTTTCTTTTCTGTATTTTTTGGATGCTGCTGTGGCGTGTACGTACTTAGGTACATTTCACAGAACGAGGATCAATGAAAATGATTCTATTCTACTGTTTCTTAGATGATTTGCAACAACAGTGTGTGAGCTCCTGTCTTCTGTGGTCGGATTCATGTGGATTCTTCTAGTAGTAGAAGTTGAGTTAAACTGAGCGGTGGTCTGTGTTTAGGGAAGGTTTGTGTTTGTCACCAACCGTTAGGGTTTGGTTCAGTATAAACTCTGTGTGTGTTTTGTCTTTTTAAATCGCTGCAGCCTCATATCTGGAATAAAGGCAACAACCAAACATACATGTGGTGATGTGCTTGCTCTCCTTCCACAGTGGTCTTCCTGAGCTTTGACTGCACAAGCAGCATTCCTTGTGATGTCAAACCGACTGCTGGTGGGATGCGTTACTCAGTCCCCGCGTTTAAAGGAACCCACTGTGATTATTTTTGGAAAAACGCCACCGTAAGTTACACAAGTCAGTTGTTCACATCAGTGCTTTGAATTTTTTTTTACTGATGGGTCTCTATGTTAAAATCCCAGGATGCATCACTGTCTTCTATAAAGGTTTCTCACGGCAGACATGTTGTTGTACTCTGACTGCTTTGTTTCATTGACTCAAGGCATCAAAAAAAAAACCAACAAAAAGCCCCCAAACCCCAAGCGGAGCTCTGACAGGTCCACATCCTGTGGCGCTGCAGTACAACAACAGTTTATCATTCACTTCCTTGCATGTGAGACATGAGCGCATTTTGAGGTTTTTCTTAGTAAAGTTGTGTCATGACATTACATAACAATAAACGCCTCCCTAATGCACAATATACTGTAAATATACAACCGCACTGCCTCTGCCCAATACCCAGTCTGTGCAATATACACCGTGCTCATGATTTACTTTCATCTCTTTATATAGAATTTTTTTTTGTTTGTTTTTATATATCTATATATATATAGATATAGATAGATAGATAGATAGATAGATAGATAGATCGATATTTCTTTTATATTGTCTATAGTTTTACAAAGTTTTTCTGTTTTTGTTTTTTGCACTGACAGGACTGCACCTTGCTTTTCGTTGTACTTGTTACAATGACAATAAAACAAATCTGAATCTGAGTAGATGAAGCATCAGTCTGATGTAGTTTGTTATGATTCCATCGTCTCCCACATGTTGACGGCAGAACCACATGCTGGCCAGCAACCTGGCCGAGGAGGTGGACAAGCTGGTGGTGAACATGAGCGACTGCACTCTTCTGACCACAAAGTGTGAAGAGGAGATCCGCTACAGACAGGACTGCCAGGTATTACACTGCTCACCTGTCGAGATACAGTCCGAACCGTACCGGTTCTATGTGAGGAGGAGGTTCAGAGTTGTGAGGACCACATGTATCACGGCAGTCTTTAGTTCCCAATGACTCCTCATGCGTTTGGTTCTTTAATAGATTCATCATTCTGGAAATATTACAAAACTGCTGGGTCAAAAACATACACAGAGGAATTGGAACTATCAGTTCTGGTGATGTAAAAATGTTCTCAGTGGCCTCTTAGTGATTATGACCCCTCTGAGGCAATTTAAATAGGACCCATAAGATTCAGTCTTTAGATTCAGCCACAAAAGCTGCAGTAAGAAGAGTCTGAGGAGCTCAGCAAAGATCTGAAAAAGCAAATCAGTGACTTGATCAAGTCAGGAAAGTCACTTGGAGCCATTTCAAAGCAGCTACAGATCCTAAAATCATCTGTACAAACAAACAACTGTAAGTATAACGTTCTTGGTACCGTCATGTCACTGATCAGGAATAAAACACAAATCATCACTTTCTGCTGAGAGACGATTGGTCAGGATGGTCAAGAGTCAACCAAGAATCAGTTAGAAGCTGCTGGAGCACAGCTGTCAGCGTCCACAGGGTTTTACATCAACATGAGCTGAGAAGCTGCCATGAAGACAGAAGTTCTTCCTCCAGAAGCTTAAAGCTCCACTGAAGTTTACTGCTGATCACGTAGATAAAGAAAAGATCTTCTAGAGAAAAGTTCTGTGATCAGATGGAACAAATTCAGAGCTACTTTACCACAATAAGTAGAAATGTGTCTGTAGAAGGGAGGGTGAGGCCTTTAACCCCAAGAACACCAAACCTAGCAGTAAGCACGGGAGTGTTTCAACAAGACAGTGACCCAAAGCGCCACACTAGAAGTGGTACAGAAATGACTAAGTCAGGCTAGAATTAAGGTTTTAGACGAGGCTTCCCAAAGCCCTGATTTGGGCTGATGAGGAAACAAGTCTGTGTCAGAAAGACAATGAGTTTTATTTTAACTGCACCATCTGTCAGTAGCAGTGGGGAAAGCTACACCCAGAAGCCTGTGGACGGCTACATGACTATTAGAATTATACATATATATATATATATACACATTAGAATTGCTGTATGTATATTTTTGACCCGATAGTCTTTGTAGTTTCTAGAAGCACTGTAATAAATCTGTGGAGAAACCAAAATCCATGATTGTTTTTGTGACAGAGATGCTTTAATGATTCTAACATGGAAAACGCAGAGTTATAGGAGACGCTGGAAGTCAAGACTGCCGTCATATACGAGGTCTTTACAAGTGAATGAAACGTTGCTTATGACTGTATATAACGGTACACATGGCCTTTTAGCAGAGGTACTGATACTAAAAGTAGTGAAGTTACTTATAAAACATCATAATTCTGCACAGTTACAGTCTTACCGGATTTCTCTTTGTTTAGGAGAAGATTCGTGAGGCGATTTGTAACAGTGAGTATATGTGAAGGAAACTAATGATAAATGGAATCTTTCCTTGGTTGATTTTTGAAAGGACATTTATTTCAGTTTACTCAGATTTCTGATGTATGCATGTCGTCTTCCAGCCACCTGCAGCGGAAACCTTGGACTTCCTGTAACTCCAGGTAGGAAGCTGCATGAATGAGTGAAATGTGAGTAATCGTTAACCAACAGGAAGTGCAGACACGCGATCTAAACTTTCTCTGAGTCTGAGACAACGGCAGAGACAGAAAAATGCTTTCATTTCTAATGTAGCATCAGTAGACGCCCTGCATGTCCAGCTTGGTTTGAATTTAGGAAATCACAATCTGTTGACTGATGATCCATCCATCCGTCCATCCATCCATCCATCCATCCATCCACCCATCCATCCATCCATCCATTCATCCATCCGTCCATCTATCCATCCACCCATCCATCCATCCATCCATCCATCCATCCATCCATCCGTCCATCCATCCGTCCATCCATCCATCCACCCATTCATCCATCCATCCATCCAGCCATCCATCGCTTAATCCTCACTGGGTTATCACTGATTATCCACTAAACCGATTTTTCATGCTTTAACCGGGGAAACCACGTCACCGACGATCCCCTCAAGGAGTTCTGGAAAAATGAAAATCTGATTCTGTTCTTACAGTTCTTGATACCTTAAGATGTCTTGCCTTTGAAATCCACTGGCAGCCTTTGAGGCTGAGCGGCCTCAAGAGCTCCATGGCTTCCTGTTGTGTGGATTTTGGATTTAAATCATGCAAGAATTGTCACTGAATATTTACTGTAAAATGACTGACTGCCAAACTCTGGACTTTTGGTAGGAGACACTCGCCACCACTGGTTGACTGTAGCCATGATCTGTATCCTGGTGCTGGTCCTGCTGGTCCTGCTGGTCCTGGGCCTCATTTGGAGGTAATTTTAATCACATTGACTGGGTATAAAATCTCTCTCCCTGCCTTCATCGGGTATGTTCTGAGTGAAGTTCTCTTATTGTTTATCTGCAGCCGTAGAAAACGAGCTGACACTGCTGTGAGGGAGAACGATGGACCCGAGATATGATGTGAAGGAACAACACGTAGGAGGAGGTTCTACTCTCGCTCTTCTACCATCTGCGTGAAGATTGATTCCATCATGACGGTGCTACATTGTTTTTTAAAAATCCTCTGTGCCTTGGAAAACAAGGGAGTTGGTGCTTCATTGATACGTTACTGATGCTTGAATGTGCTGAACTCAAACACACTCAGACTGACTGAACTCTGAACCAACCCTGGGACTGACTTGAAGGGAAACCCAGAGCTTCTGGTCACACAGCAGCTAATGGGATTTTCTTTAACCTGTTTCCTTGAACAGACCTTGACAGATGTTGAGATACAGTTTACTATCGATGAGCTTTACCGTCTCAACATTTCTTCCATGCTGAAGCTCAAACTCAAAGCTGTTGTATTTATGACTGGACATGACGAACTGAAAACGCCGGATTTGTCCATATTAGTGATGGACCGATTATCGGCCTGGTTGATTATCGTGGTCGATATTTGGCATTATTGATGAGTTAAATGCTTTACTTCAGCTCTTGTGCACTTTG
Source organism: Stegastes partitus (assembly GCF_000690725.1). Classification (NCBI taxonomy): domain Eukaryota; kingdom Metazoa; phylum Chordata; class Actinopteri; family Pomacentridae; genus Stegastes; species Stegastes partitus. Next base: position 402,049 of record NW_007578221.1, read on the forward strand.
TGGTCTCAGAAATGTCATAAGTGGAGAAAACTGAACAAGAAACACAAGCTGTTACCTCAAACCAGGAAATGAGCTTCTCTCACCACGGCTAAGGCTATGCTAACGGCTAGCGGCTAAGTTAGGAGGCAGCCACAGATTAACCTGAAACAGAGTCTGGAAAACAATGAATAGTAACGATTTAAGATCTTAATGGATGATAAAAGTGACCGAACAATGAAGGAAACACAAGAACAGCAGACAGAAGTGCAACTGATGAATCTGAGTCGTAAGCAGAGGTGGACGTCCTAATTTAATCCCTCCTGTTTCTATTTTACATCTTCAGCTAGAGTCAGCCTTATTAATGAAGGAGCCTCGTTGTGAATGGCAGGTTCTCTGCTGTCACATGCTGTTAAAACATTACATTTATATCGGCTCCAAAACTCTGGTATCCATCTCAACAATCAGCTGCATCAGTATGGACCCTCTAAAACCCGTATCGGTCGACCCCTAGTCCACATGTGGTCTTTCGACAGTGTCATGTTTCGTGAAAAAGCATTTTCACTTCTAACTTTTCCGTAGATTGTGAAATCCCAGCGGTGCTTCCAGATGTTTCTCCGATTGTGGCCTCATCTGATGGTTTACTGTGATGCTCTCCTGTCTGGTCGCTCCAAAGACTGTTCGGCTACGAGTTGTACTATTAAAGTATTATTAAATAATTACTGTCCTTCGAATTTTATTTTATTGAGTGATTCATCAGATACATATTTATATGGATATTTTATTTTGTTTGTCCCATTTAATTATTTCTCATCCGGCATTTACTCATCAAATGTGTTGTTTACGAGATCCTCAGTTCCCTGTTGTTCTAGAGGACTTCATTCAAACATCACCTCAGGGGTCGTTTGTGTTGTTTGGTTGCATTTTTTTTGTTGGTTTACATTTGTATGAAAAGTTGATTGATTGATTTATAACTGGTACACAAATGTTTGCTGCTGTGAAGGCCGACCTAGTGTCCGTGTAGTCTATACATATATTCTACTTCCTCATAGCCATCATCTGAACTGTTTAAATATATACACGTAATAACGTCTGAAAATGAGATCTGTTTGCATTTTTGTTGTTGCACAGTGGAAGAGGTGTGATGCTGTATGTTATGACAACTGTCAGCCAGCAACAGAGGGGAAGCTGGGCTGGACATCTGTGGGGTGAGGAGTCTGCTGCCAGAAGGTGACTCAGCGTTTCCTGTGTGTTACGACCTGGCTCAAAAGGAGAGACCCACCAAGTGTCAGAAGTAAAGCTTGTTTTTATTCACTTAGAGCCAAACCAGTGTGGGGCTGTGAGCATACAGAGTCAGTGGTGTGTGAATGAAGAAACTAAACCATCCCCAGACTGATGTGTTACCTATGGAGGGAAGAGGAGAGTGATTAGATTAGACTGCAGTCAGCCCTGAAGTAACCCAGGAACACGCTGGTGTCTCCTGATTACACCAATCAGCCACTCACAGAGCCAAAAGACCAACTAAAGTCACCCACAAGGTGACCTCAGGGGTCATCACAGCTGCAGGGAGTCATTTCCAGTATGTGTGCACGGAAAGTTTTCATAAATCCCCCTCAGCTGTAAAAGACTCCCTGTTGTTTCCTGTTCTCCACGAACACAAGGCAGCGAAGGATTCTTATCTGTAAAAACAAAACTCACCTCAGATGTTTCACCCTTACATTCTGTTTCGGGTCAAATTGACCCGTGTTGACATTTGAAAGCAGTAACAATTCCCTGAACATCGAAATTCTTTTAGCCTGAGATTTGATGACTTTTCCTAAAGTGACCCAAAATACACAAAAATGAAAACATTTCAAAATGTTATGCTTTTGTACAGGTGCTACACAGTTTGAGATGGATTTCAGGTCTACCAGTGTGGGTCAAAAAAGGAAGTTGGTGGTTTTAGGGAAGCTCGAAGCTGTACAGGGCATGTCTTAGGTGTATTTTTAAATTGACATTTATCAACATGACACAGGCTATTCAGAGATTCTAAATAATCTGTAGTTTAAAATTTGGTGCAGACACTTATGAGGGATTCTAGACAGAAATTCTTCACAGTTTGGTCAACACTGACCGGAGCCACACCGTGAAGGCATAAAACAGGAACAGTCTGTCAGGGTGAAACACACACAGTGTACGTTAGATGTGCTGCTGTAAAGACACAAGCGGGGCTTCATCAGAAAGGAAACACACATCACCCACACGCTGATCCACCCTGTAGTGTTTACACCAGTCAATCACAGATGCCGTGAGTGAGGTGACACCTTGTCATGTTCAGCTCAACCACAACAAAGAAGTCCAGATTATAGATACTGACTGGAGGCCACTGCACACTTGGTGGTTTCATATCAGCTTTGTTACAATCACTGGATTAAAGTCCATCTGGTCAATGATAAACCCCTAAAAACTCAAGTCCGTGAATCCAAGTTGCTTATTTAAGGCTTTTTTTTTCCATTTCCTGACTTACTGTGGCTCAGATGGTACCAAGAGACGGTCCGTCATGGTGCTGGGCTTCAGTCGCTGGTTGTGTTTTTGTGATTCTTATTTAGTTTTCAGCCTTTTTGTGTTTCTTCATTTTATCTGGGCTCTGGTTTGTTTTTTGTACGAGCTTTTTGATTAAAGTTTGTTTTTTCGGCCCTGTTGTTGTTTGCATTTGGTTCCTTAACTCACCGTTTCAGGACACAGCCAGCGGCGCACTGAAACACACCGTATGGACACATTTACAGAAGAAAGCATGGTTTTCAACAAGCAGAAGTTCACACTGAAAACTGTTTGCATTTGGGTTCCCTGACATGTGTAGAGACTCACAGTTCAAATGGCTGAAAAACAAACAGAAAAGTAAAAATTTCCATCTCAGCCAACCAGCTGAGTTTCAGTTTGCATCCGTCTGTCCTTCTGTTCCTGAGCCGAGGTGTCGAACAACAACCAGAAAAAGTGTTTTAGTCAAACTTTGACCTTATGGCTTGGAGATGTCACCATCTGGTCAACATTTATGTGTCATAACTAGTGCAAGAATTCTGGCCAAAAAAAAAAGACGTTTCTGTCAGTTCAAGTGATGAGTTTGTCCTGAACGTTTCAAAAATTCCCTCTAGATGTTCAAGAGATAACAAGAAGTGTCCAAGAATGAGACAAACTGCTGATGTGGTGGTTGTGTTTTCAGATTTTCTTTGTGTGTCTGTGCTTTGAGGAAGTCTGATTTCTTGCAGCCTCACTCAGGTTTGAGGGGATTTTTGTGCGTTAACATATCAGCACTCAGTTGCTCCGTTTATGCACCGAACACGTAACCACCGGGGTTTATTTTTAGATGCTGGGCGAAATTCTCTGTTCTCTCTTTTCTTGTTGATCAGTTTGTTCTCACATTCATAGAGACGGCACTGCTACAGAACTGAAGCCAATGATGAGGTTCCTCTTCAGAAAACTGAATCTGATCCTGTTCAATCTTTGGCCAAGACTCAGCAGCTGCCTCACATGAGTCAGACACCTGAAAGACAAAACCTGCAGAGGAGGCTGGTGGCTCTCTCTGGACTCAGGAGCTCACAGGATCAAACCAGCCACCGCTGGTCACAAGGCTCCCGTTGTTTATTGGGCACACCCTGTTCATGACCATATTTGTAGACATTTCTCACAGCTGGATGTGTCAGCTCACAGTCTGGTGAGCCGTAGGGAAATGGATGATGCGTGTTTTTGTTGGAAAGGTGAAACCCAGCCACGCCTGAATTTCAGCATCTCTTGCATTATATTTAGAAGTTTTTCACGACTGCAGGAGGACGATAAAAGATTAAGGAACTTTCAGTAAAGGATGCAGAGGCTGATCGTATCTGGAATCTCTCTTCTGCACAGCGAACACATTGTTCTCAGTCTTAAAACAATCCAGAAGCAGAGCGGAGGTGTGACGACCCTCCACCAGTCCACCAGGTGTCCCTGTGTTTTCTGGCCAAGGCTGGATGAGGGTCGTCGGTTGGTTGAGCCACACCTGGGACCAGTGGCTCCGCGACATGAGGCCTCCCTCACTGACGGTCTCTCTGACAGGAGCTGCCGGTCTCCAGGAACACCAGCAGCGTGGGTTTGGGGTTTGGTTTGGTTGTTTTTATGCATCTGTTGATTGGTTTTGGTTAAAATACATCATTTGTTTAGTCCCCACACGGTTGTTGTCTCCCTGCTTTAGGTACAGGTTTGGAGCCAAGCTGCAACAAAGGGTAGCAGGTAGTTGGTAGTCATACATATCTGCTCTGAATCTTAACCTTTAATAACTTCCTCATGTGCCAACCACAGTGTCAGAATGAACTTCCAGGAAACGAGTCACATCCTACAAGGTGACGCTGCAGCAAGAGCTTCACAGACAAGTCGTGACGGTATATGAACCCACACGCCTGTGTACATAACAGCCTGTGATCAGGAGATAAGAGNCACTATATTTAGAAGTCTTTGGTTGTTTTTATGCATCTGTTGATTGGTTTTGGTTAAAATACATCATTTGTTTAGTCCCCACACGGTTGTTGTCTCCCTGTTTTAGGTACAGGTTTGGAGCCAAGCTGCAACAAAGGGTAGCAGGTAGTTGGTAGTCGTACATATCTGCTCTGAACCTTAACCTTTAATAACTTCCTCATGTGCCAACTACAGTGTCAGAATGAACTTCCAGGAAACGAGTCACATCCTACAAGGTTGTGTATTTAGAGGAGTTTCCAGCCTCTCTTGTCTAAATGCAACTTATTTCAGTGAAGTGTTTGAGATGTGAACCTGGTCTAGTGCCGTCTACATGCGAAAAAAAAGGAAAGAAATCTGCCCTTTTTTTGCATTTTCACAAACCATAAAGAGGCTTAAGACTGTTTAAAACTCAATCTAGTCTAGAATTTACACGTGATTATGGTGGTTTCATATCTGGACCTGGTCTACTGTGGTCGAAGTTCAAAATAAACAATAAAAAAAAATTAATCTGCCTGTTTTGCAGTTTCACAAATTGAATAAAGTCTTCCCAAGTGTTCCTGAGACAGTGTTAAGGCTCTACCTGTGGGTTTAAAACACTGAAGTGGAAGTGAACTTGAAATACATGCTGTTCTGCAGGTGACGCTGCAGCAAGAGCTTCACAGACAAGTCGTGACGGTATATGAACCCACACGCCTGTGTACATAACAGCCTGTGATCAGGAGATAAGAGGCAGATTCTTCAGCAGCGACTCGTCCGGTTTCTAGTCACCCATCAGGTAAAAACAAACATGTCATATCTGTACGTGGACTGTGCGCTTCTGCTTTCACTCCTGATCCAACATCTACATCTGTAAACAAGATGTAAGTACATATAAACACACTACTAAAGGCAGAATTTTCCATTTCCTCATTCAGATTCTGCTGATGTTGCATTTTCAAACAACACCTTTAGTTCTTTGCGGTTCTGATCTCCTACATTGGCCAGAAATGTGTTGCAATACAAGTCACAGGACACTTTGACTTCCAAAACATGTTTGAGTTTGAATTTTAATTGAAGCCCACATGGACACAAGAGGAGGTGACTCAGCCAAAACCCTGCTGACCTTCACATTACTGATTACATTTAACAGAAAATGTTTGTTGTGAAGGCATTGAGCGACAAATTACTGTCGTCAAACTGATACCTACATCCAGCACTGCCATCACTGCACAACCAGAGTCACTGAGGTTCACTCTCCAGCTTCACGTCTCTGTGCAGGGTCCGACCAGAGGACTTCGTCCACCTCACAGGCGATATGTTCTGTTGCCACACAACGGGGGAAGAAACATGTGAGAGGCGGCGGACAAGGAGGAAGACCAGGACCAGTCATTACTGATGAAATCTGGGCAGCGATTGTGCACCATGTCCTTGTTCATGGGACGAGAGAAGCAGGACAAAGAGTCCAACAGATTCTCTGTGGCCAGCATTGTCAGGACATTCAGAGAGGAGAACAACTAATCATTTCTTGTTGTACAGCTTTTGAGGCGTTCAGTGCCAAAGCGGGCCAAACCACCAAAAAATCCAAAGTTCAGTTTTATGGGTTTTTTTGCTAAGTGTTCATGGTCGACGAGTTCGTGTCAAAGTGGTCCAACCAACAGCCCACTAGTAACGTCACAATGCGACTTTGAAGTTTGGCCCATAATGGTTTTGGCATTTTGGCACTTTAGTGGCAAAACGGGCCGAGCCACAGGAGCTGCATGTGTTTGTGATTCAAGATGGCGGACAGCGCAACCTCTAGCCCCGTGAAAACTCAACTCGTAGGTACGGTCAGGTAAAATAAAACCTTAATGAACCACCACCAAGCAACTATTTCTACCCCACGGTCCTCAAAAGTATCTCCTATTCCTGATGATGAAAACTCTTCCATCCTGTTTAGCAGCACAAACCTTGAATCAGGCTTTTTTTCTCAAAAAGTAGTAAATGTGGTACGACCCGCTTTGGCACTCAGCAAAAGCAAATGAAAACTTTAAAAAGTCATCACAGAGCAGCTGTTTTCTATCTCTGGACAGTGTTGAAACATCTTTGGATGCATATAATGACTCCTCCAACAACCAGCATTGTTTTCTTAGCAACACAAAATTTTGACCCCATTTTTCTTTAAAGCTGGTAAATGTGGTTTGGCCCACTTTGGCACCAACACCCTCATATTTTACACAGAATACTATACTGCAAGTACAGTAATGTTCATCACAATGCTATTTCTACTGGCTGTATACATTTGTCAGTGCATATTGCCTGTGAGGTGGATGTTGTTCCTCGGGCCGGGCCCTGCCCAAAGACTTTGATTGTGCAGTGATGTGCTTTTCATTTATTTTTCTTATGGAAGTGCTTAATGTAGATATGACTTGCTAAATGCATTTACAAGAAACATTTTCTGTGAACTACATGCCCTGGATGCTAAAGTGTTTCATGTAGTGTAACGGATGCTCTGTGGTGAACATGTTTTTAACTTGCTGTTTGTTTGATCTGAACACATTGTTTGCTTTTCAACTGGTTTTGAGGTGATAGTTTGATTGTGACATAAAAGTCTGTGGTTTTAACAATGTAGTCTGAGTTTCTGGATTTCACCTCTTGAGAAAATGGGTGGAGGTTTCAAGAAATTCCACCACCACACAGAGAAAACTCCTCTCATGTACATGTGCACCCTGAACCGACTTCTGTCCTGCCCAGCTGGTCCCATCACATCTTTAGAAACATGAACGTGTTCAGTTTTGAGTCGCTGTGTTGGAGTTGTGTTCACAGTATGACAGTGTGAAAAGTGTAAAATGTTAAGCAAAAAAAGACTCAGAGCAGCTGAGTTTTGCAAAACTGAGTCTAAGTACCTGAACAGTGTTTAAGGTTTGGCCAAAAGAGTGTCTGATTTGGAAGAATGAGTTCAGGCAGCTGAGGATTTAGTCCAGAGAATGAGATTTACTGTTTTAGCAGTTGGGAAAGGCAACTAAAAAGACAACTGTATGAAGAGTCCATGTCCACAAATCAATGAGACTTTTCTACACTTCTGCTGAAACTTTTTCACACTACCAAGATGCCACTGAATCAAATGTCAGAGTTTGGTTGTGTGGCTCTCGTTTCCATTAACACGAATAAATCATTTCTGCGAAGACCCCACCAACAGGAAGCAACCTCTTCTGTACATCCTGCAACCGGAAACCAGGAAACTTGTGCCTTTAGTAAACCTGGAACCTTTTCTTCAGAACAATTGAGCTCAAACGTTGTTATCTGTGAGTCACGGTGTTGAACTGTGTAGGCAGTGGTGTGACACTGCAATACAGAGAAGAAATATATAAATCACTTCCTTCCTACATATCCTCATAAAAAAAAAGAGTTTTAAGACAATCTGCTCACTTCATCTGATAATGAGTCGACTGCTATGATGCATAAACAACAAAAGACATAAAGTTGAAGTAAGCTGATGGGACTTTCACTTAATCCACCACAAGGTGTCAGCAGAGCTTCAGCTTCCATACAGATGTTGCACCAGCGTTTTCTCAACAACTCGGCCCTCGTCTGCTACTGAGTGCTCTGAATTATGACTGATATAGATGAATACAAGAGTCAAAAATGTCTCAAAGATGGAAATTCCAGAGACATAAATTATATAATGATCCTAACCCACATATCCTAAATATAGCTCGACATTAGAGCGTTGAGAAAAGTCAAATAAATGTGCAAACAAACGGCCATCGGAGCAGATTTCATGGCTTATTAAAGGGACAAAAGTGTCGAGCGTGTTTCTGAGCTTATGACTGCTCTCGTGGTGATGAGAACTAATTACCACCATAACCTCAGAAACAAGGTTCTGACTCCATGATTGCATAAACTCCTGGTTTTGTTTCTTTTCTAAATGGGCTGTTCCATTGATTCGACGCTCCTGCTGCTGTCAGGAAGAAAACTCTCTCTGCAGCCGTCTCAGACATGAATGAAACAGGACTCTGAATTTCCCTCCTAGTCATCAATTAACATGGAAGCGTCTCAGGATGCGCAGCACAAATGTTGTTTTAAAGTCCTGTGCTGTAAAATTAGCGGATTAGCGGTGCAGCGCTGTAGCTATGCTAGCATGTTGTCTCGACGGGCTGCATTTCCGTCACCATTTCATACTCGTTCTGTTGTCCGACAGCAGAAATAGAAAAAAAATATGTAGTTTAATTGAACATATGCATTGCATTGAAATACACTATATGTGAGCACAGAGATCAGGAGAGAAGCTAACGGATGCTAATGACAGCTGAGCTAGCGGGAGCAGCTCCAATGAGTAAAAGTGGTGGACAGTGAGGCTTGTTTGGGTCAAACTTCTTACTTTATAACTGCAAGTGTAGAACAAACACACTGAAAGTGGATTTTCACCAACTATTCAACCCTTCCCCAGTGGGCCCACCACCCTCGGGGAAGAGGATCAGGGTCGGGTCCTAGGCAGGAGCAGGCGTCCTGGCGTACCGCCCCCTGGTGGCGTAGACTAGCTCTGGGGACATGGAATGTCACCTCACTGGAGGGGAAGGAGCCTGAGCTGGTGCAGGAGGTGGAGCGCCACCGGCTAGATATAGTCAGGCTCACCTCCACGCACAGCAAGGGCTCTGGAACCAAACTCCTGGAGAGGGGTTGGACACTCTCCTTTTCTGGAGTGGGCGTGGGGATAATCACAAGGCTCCAGCTGAGCGCCGCCTTGTTGGAGTTCTCCCCAGAGAACGAGAGGGTCACCTCTCTACGTCCCAACCCTCACCTATGGTCACGAGCTTCGGGTCGTGACCGAAAGAACGAGATCGTGGATACAAGCGGCCGAAATGAGCTTCCTCTGCAGGGTGTCTGGGCTCAGCCTCAGAGATCGGGTGAGGAGCTCAAACATCTGGAGGGAGCTCAGAGTAGAGCCGCTGCTCCTTCACGTTGAAAGGAGCCAGTTGAGGTGGTTTGGACATCTGGTTCAGATGTCTCCAGAGAGGATTCTTCTGGAGGTTTTCCGAACACGTCCACCTGGGAAGAGACCCCGGGGCAGACCCAGAACCCGCTGGAGGGATTATATCTCTAGGCTGGCCTGGGAACGCCTCAGGATCACCCAGGAAGAGCTGGAAAGCGTCGTCGGGGGGAGGGAAGTCTGGAACGACCTGCTCCGCTTACTGCCCCCGCGACCCGACCCGGATAAGTGGAAGAAAATGGATGGATGGATATTCAACCCTAAACTTCAACCAGGTCCAGAATCCCATCGCTGTCCACAAAGCTTTTCATTCAAACCTGAAAACGTTCCTCACAAACGTAAAACCTTTACGAGGAGAAAGTATCTGCTGCGAACCAAAGCTGGACACCACCAACAACAAACAGCAGGAGAACATTATCTTAACACACACACTGGTGAATGACTGCTGTGTGGTTTTTAACGGAGTGGCTCGCCGGCTGCCGTCCTTCAGATTCGTCCGAGTCGTTCGCCTCCTCCGACCTCGGTTTTAGCCGTCACCTCGCCTCGGGCAGCAAAACCAATTAGCGTGCGATAGCCAAGCAGAGACCTTCTCCCCAGACCTCTGAGCCCTTCTTTTATTTCCTTTATCACAAAACAATTATCACCACTGACCCCCGGCGTCTGGGGTCAAGTGAGAAGATGCCGGATCTATTATTCACTCTTCATGAGCAGCGGTTGATGAAACTCTGCTTCTGCCTCCAGGTGCATTTTAAAGCTGATGCTCATTCACTACCTCTGTTTGTTTCTCAGCGTAGAAACCTTCTCGCTGAAGCCAAACAACAGCCCTCGTGATTCTGTTTGATTTATTGGCATTTATTGCTTCCTTATGAGTCGCTGTGTGTTTTTGCACTCGGCTGACAGAACAGCATTAGCGACTGTTTGCTCTGGACGGCATCCAAAAGAAAACATCCTCCTCTAGTGTGGCCGTGTGGAAAAAGCTCAACAGAAGCTCCTGCTACTCTCGTTTTTGTTTTTCGGATCCGTTTCAAATGACTTTCCTCTTTTTGCATCACTTTCTGTGGAGCAGCTCCAGGTGAAGACGTCGCTTCACGATAAGGAGCCCCGCAGGTGGTTCAAAGTGTCTGGAGGCGCTTTCTATCAGCTCGGCCACTCGTTCATCACTCTGACAGCTCTGTGACGGGTGAGGAGAGGTTCACGGTTAGAATTTGTGATAACGACGCCGGAGGTCAGAGGTCAAGCGCAGCGCAGCCGAGCGACCCTGCGGCGGGAAAGATGACTTATGGCGCTAAATTACACGTAATCTGAGTCTGCCAACGTCCTGCTCATAACAACTGAGCAGAAACCTCCGGAGGTGATGAATGAAGTCCGCTGCAGTTCCTCTGATGGCCACTGGAGGCTCTGCAGACGCCCGTTTTAATTAAAATGATTAAAGAAATTGACGCGTTTGCACCCCGACGCAATGAAACAGGAGGTTCATTCCATCTCGAATCAAATTTTTGACAATTTCTGCTCAAATTTTTTAATAAAATCTGGATATTTATGACGCTAACTGTGATATTTTAGCTTGATGTTATACCAAATACTTTGTCTGACGTAAAGTCTTCTTCACTGTGACTTGCCTGAAAATGTTCTAGGACAAAATCTGGATATTTATAAAGATACTTGAGAGATTCTAGCTCGATATATTTTCTTTTAAAGTTGCCCATTAATCCAGTTTCAGGAGGTTTTTTGTTGTTGTTTTGCATATGGAGCTTTAAGGCTTTGTTAAAATGACAATCTCAGTTTTTTTTTTGTTTTTTTTAGCTATTTGGTGCCATGCCATTGATTCTGAATTGGTAATATTGGACAAGTATCCAAAAAGAGAAAGACATCTACCAATTTTTACTTTTATAACTTATACTTTTTTTTGTGATCAAGCATTTCATTTACAAAGAATTCTGTCTGTTTTCTAATGTAATAGCGCGACATGCAGCTGCACATGGTTCAGAAAATATCCCAAGTCGACCTCCACATGATGGATTTGAGCTCAGAGGCGGGACTTTTAATGACGGCTTGAGTTTTGTTGTTCAGCAGCAGCAGCAGCGCTGGAATGTCAGATTGTGTCGTGAGTCACCGCTCAGCGCTTACGAGTTGATTTCTGCGCCGTGAAATGTCCAGCTTGCTGTCAAATCAACAAATCACTGCATCGGTTTGTGTGATGTGAAGGCATCAGTTTGTTTTGTCACGCCGAGTTCAAACTGAAAACGGACCTCATTAGCAAGCGTTTTAACGTTTATGGGTTTTGGAGTCTCTTGGCTTCCTGCCTGCAGAGGAAACAGTTCCACAGTTGGTTTGTACAAATAAAGCCACAGTAAAGTTTCCCAGTCTGACCTATAGAGGCTAGAAAAAGTTCCACCATGTACGACCTGGCCCATGTCCTGTATGGTACTTTAAAGTCAGTCAACGCCACGTTTGGTATCTGAATTTCCTTTAAAGAAATCTTGCAGTTTTTCAAGTCTACACGTTTATAATAATTGGAAGAAATATGTTAAATATGAAATACAAGTTCTGTCATGTTAAGGATCATTCTAAGCCTATGAAAGCAAAACCAGGAACTCTACAGCTAATGCGCGCTTTAATTTCAACTTCTCGCGTCTCATTTTGTTGTTGCACATCACGGATCTTCCTCACATCGTGCAGGAGGCAGCGCGATCTGAGCCGTGGGACCGAACTCGGATAATTTAAAGAGAGCCGAGAGGCTGAATCATCACCGGGAATCTCTCTGAGGTGAAACAACAAGAAAGAGAAGCAGTGATTCAGAGAGGAAGTGGCAGACGGACGATGACGGCGCTGAAAGCTGTCAAGGTAGACAAAAGAGAGGAAGAACTAACTTTCCTTCTCTCACCTTTCCTGTCGCTTTCTGTCCTTCTCATCACAGCTTCCTTTCTTCTGAAATCGTGACCGACGGGGGGAAAAAAAAAGAGAACATATTTCAAAGCTAAAGTATATTCGGCTGGTTTCTGGTTCGTTTGTGGATCAGGGAGCAGATTCAGTGCGTGTTAGCCTCTGGTTTAGTTTTAATTTTTGACCACAATGACTGAAATACTTTTAAATTCTCCTTCTGCTATGATACAACACACTATTTGGTAGATGTGTTTAGTTTTATCCTTTTATTGCTTCTCAACATTGAATCTGTGCCCATTTTCTTTTCATATGAAGGCAGATGTCATGTCAATTAATGAAACATATAAAGGAGATTCAGTGATTGAAGCATTCACTCCTTCCTTGTCAGTATCTATCAGACACACTTTCAGCAGCATTGATCCTGTGTAGGTAGCTCACAATCAGTCTGAAACGTCTAAACGCCACAATTTCACCTCCTTCTTTGCAAAACTCTGTCAGTAAACTGGCTTTTTAAGTTCAGCCACAAATTCTCAGTTTGAATGAGGTCTGTTCTGACTCGGCAACTCCAGAACATTCACCTTGTTGTCTTGAAACCATTTCTGTGGAGCTTTGGATGTTGCTTCAGGTCATTGTCTTGATGGAAAACAAATCTTCTGCCAAGTCACAGTTCTCCTGCATCAGGTTGTAAAACAGGACTTCTAAATACTTTGCTGCATTTATTTTAACCCTCTATCTTTACAAACCTTCCAGGGTCTGCTGTGGAGAAGATCCCCACGTCATGACGCTGCCACCACCGTGCTTCATGGTGGTGATGGTGTGTTTGTGATGATGTGCAGTGTTTGGTAGCCTGTCATGTCACCAGACTTTAAGGGAAATCCCTCAGTTTGAACCTTCCTGCACTGCTGGGAGTCTGTGTACAAGCATGAGAATGTAAAAACAATATGTTCAGTTTTGTTACCATATTAGTTTATTCTAAATGAGGCCACTTTGGCAAACAAGTGTTTATTAACAACATAACTAGAAATATGTTGCTATTTTCATCTATTATTCATGTCCCAATATTCAAAAACAGCTTTAAAAGAAGACAATAAAATAATTTAAAAAACCTGCGTGTGCATGAATTTCCGTATATGTGTGTTCATAGGTCATGTTTGTGTAACCGCCTGTTCTTTACTGTGTGCCGTATAAGCCGTCATAAGCCTTATTAATGGCTGCAGAGACTACAGACGGCTCTGCATTTATCTCACCAGCGGCTTAGAGGCAATCTCCACACAGTGCAGGGAACAATCTGCTTCCACTGAGCCTCCATAGCACCACATTACTCCAAACTAATTAGTCATTTACTCACTAATATCCCCAAAAGAGGCAAAACTCTCAGCTGATTCACGGGATTATTGGGATGCTGCGGTTTTAACTCGCCGATGTGTCCAGAAAGACGAGACGGGAACAAATGAAAAATCAACAATTGGTGCCTTAAAACCTGAGAAATAGAAGAAGTGCAGAATAAAGAAGAAATAAACAAATGCAAACGTGAAAACGTCCTTATACTCATCTATAACAACTGGTTGTACACAAAGAGGAAAACGAGTCCAGGCAACACTCAAGACCTTCATATTAAACAAAAACAGGAGAAGGAGCACGAAGGCGGCGGTTTTATCTGAACTTTGTGATCCAACATATGCTGCCGAGAATTCACAGCAGAGAAGGTTAAAAAATGATCACGGTGGAGAGAACGGCGGCGAAACTCGAGCGGAGGAGGAGGACGGTAATTTTAAACATTAAACCGACTCCGGCTGCACTTTTCCTCTGGATTGGATTTCATTGCACATATGTGCATTGAAGGAGCCAAACTGATCAGAAATATAGATTTGCATCAGTTGTGCACCGCTTGGTCCAAGCGAGCATCACATTTGGACGTTTTTGGGGGATGTTTTAAAAATATCTTTACATTTCTGACACCTTAGAATTTGATTCCATAAACAGAAAACAGTCTAAATACAGTAAAACCTTAAAAAAAAAGCAAATCTCTTGAAGTTTGACGTAACGAGCTGCTGTTGGGACCATGAAAACACTTTGAGTTTGAATTTGATTTTTTAGGGTTCTAAGTAGCCCAACAGGGGTTTTAAGGTGGATTTCTACCTGAAACAACAGATTAATGGTGAGTTTTTATTGATGTATGTCACCCACCAGTGTCTCCACTTTAACAGAGAATCAGAGCGTCATAAATAAGCCGTCCATCCTCCATCAGAACCTCCAAGTCCGAGGCCATCATGGTCCTCTGCTGGAAACCAGTGGATTGCCTCCTCCGGATGGGGGCGGAGCTGCTTCCTCAAGCGAAGGAGTTTAAGTATCTCGGGATCTTGTTCACTAGTGATGGGAAAATGGAGCGCAAGGTGGACAAGCCAGTTGAGCTGGTTTGGACATCTGGTTCAGATGCCTCCAGAGAGGCTTCCTCTGGAGGTCTTCTGAACTCGTCCACCTGGGAGGAGACCCCGGGGCAGACCCAAAACCTGCTGGAGGGATTATGTCTCTGGGCTGGCCTGAGAACGCCTCAGGATCCCCCAGGAAGATCTGGAAAGCTTCGCCAGGGGGAGGGAAGTCTGGAACGACCTGCTCCACCTACTGCCTCCACGACCCGACCCGGATATGTGGAAGACGATGGATGGATGGATGGATGGATGGATGGATGGATGGAGGTCATCCTTCAGTTCTTACTCTGTTCACGTTGTTTTGTTGCTACAGTTCATTTTGTGCTGCGAGCCGACAGCAGGCGACACACAGATGTGCAAATATGAGACGACCGCTGATGTTCTTTAATTATCTGTGGTTCATTAACAACTGCAGGAAGCTGAAGGTTTGCAGTGAAAATCAGCTTCATTAGTGTTGTTAAGGTGTTGATTTGCTAACACGGTTTGGCAGTGATTCCAAACTAGGATGAAATCATTTTAAAAAACACGAGCAGGCCCTCAGTAGACAGACACAGTTTCCCCACTGAGTCCCAGTAAACCAGTTGTCCATCCAACTTAACACAAAGTAGGTGTTTCCTGTTGCTAATCGTGGTCGGCTGGTTGTCCACGGTGAAACGGTACCATCCACGTGCACACGTTACTTCAACCAGAATGACCTTGAACTATCCCCCAAGGTCAAGGTCACACCCCCCGTGGGAAGCCTGCATCAGGTTTCCAACACAAACCATGTGTGTCTGCAGACGGGTGAACCAGTTTGTTTCAGGCCCGGCTGACTGTTAAACAGAAGTTATGTGAACGGAGCTCAGGTCAGTCAGCCGTGTGATGCGTCTGCAGCTTTTAAATCGGACGTTTCATTGCTGAGCGTCAGCGTGTTTTCGTTCTGAGTCAAAGCAGAGTTTTGCTGTTTCACGCAGAATGAAACAAGTTCCACTTTATCTGATCCTTATCTCTCTACAGAGTTTCTGAACACGTTGAACTGTGAAGAAAAATAAACTTTTAAAAAAGTGACAACAGCACTAAAGACTCAGGAGCTCATCAGTGGCGTCGACATACACTTAAAAAAAAACAAACAAACCCCCATCTAGTTAAAAATGCCAGAAAATACATGTATATACATTTTTTTTTTAAATAAATGAAAATAAAGGGATAATATTATAAAGTTCAAAAACTTTAAAAAATAAAAAGACAAAAAAAAATCCACAAACAGAAAAAAAAAATCCCAAAATATAAGTAAAATAATTCTACTTTAGCTGATTTTAAGACAGTCAAATTGTGTAATTTTATGGTTAAACAAATTAAAGAATAAATCTCTGTTTGTAGAAATACTGAGTTTAATTTTAGCCTGTTTTTTGTTTTGTTTTTTAATTACAGACAACATGTCAATGATTTTTCTAGTCATTATCTGTAGTTTAACAAACCAGAGAAAATCTCAACAATCCGTAAAATTGTAAAAGATTTTTTTCATTTAAAATTTTTTTTTTACATTCAACCTTAATCAATACTTTATTGATCTGTGATTTAAGCAGATATTGTCTATCATTAAAAAACAAAAACAGGGAAAATCTATACAATAACAGTTTCAAAATCGTTTTTATTTCAAATATTCATATTTTCCTTTTTTTTTCCGCCTCTAAAGAGTAAAAGCTAATTTGTGGACTTAAACAAAAAAGACCAAATTACAGTCATTTTGATGTGAACATTTTCAGTTTGGATTTGTTTAATAGCTAACGTGTGATTATTATTGTTTGTTGCATTAAGTTCGCAAAACAGGGAAATCTAAAAACCAACAGTAAATCAGTGGCTTCATGGCGTCGGTGGACTTTCCCGTCATCGATTGCGGCTCTCAGAGGGAAGGAAGACGTGTCAGACGGAGGAAAGATGTGAAGAAGCTCAGCAGCAGCAGCTTCAGCTCTGCTGCTGACGGACGGACTGAGCTGCTGATCAAACCGGAGCATCACTGCTGAGGGCTGGATGTGACTCAGCATCACTTCACACATTTCTCCGTCTCTGGAACTCTCCTCCTCGCATGTTGAAGTAACTAATTGGCTTCAATCATCAACCCGACGCCCCGGGTTCATGTTGTGACCCGGAGAGGAGCTCGTTTCTGCTCTTATGTGCTTTAATTTGCTGCTAATTGCAGTTTTGTGTCTGGACGCCGCTCCGCTCTGGAGCGTCCGTCTGGTTCGTGTCGGTTCATTTGCAGTCAGAGCGGCGGTGAGACGATCTCTTTGCTCGACACGTGTTCGGGATGATAAAAAGTGCCGATTTGATCCTCCTGCAAATTGCAAACTTGGGTTTTAACGTTTGAAAGACTGATTGATCAGCCGGTGCAAGGACGTCGTGCTTCTCCTCAATGAAGCTTCAAGTCAGACTAAATCACTTCTGATGTAATTTAATTAGATGATTCCAGGTGTGACGACGGTCTGAGTCGCCTTCCCAGGATCAGTTTGTGCTGAGTGGCAGCTCTGGAGACTGGTCTGACTGCACCTCGTTATTATTCTGTTACAGGAGGAACAAACGCTCTGGATTTATTCTGTTTCTTTCAAACAATCACAAGCAGGCTGGGCGGTGCTGAGCCCGGGATGCAGTGATGGTGCCCCGTGCAAAACGGCCACGGGGTGGAACGGTTTCATTTGCACACAGGAAGGTGATTACTGTCATTAAATCGGTTCATTTGAAGAAAGGAGGCCTGCTTTATTTCACCCCATAAACTTCTACGCTCCCTCCACTCATTAGCAGCTTGCTTCCTGAAACCGGACCACCTGGGTGAAGGTCTCCATCCTCCTCGTCTACACCTTTAAACAGACATTGTGGCATTTTTTTTTTAAAACTGGGAGCACAGGTGTAAAAATGCTTTCAACACATAAGTTGCATCTCAGTGTCGGTGTACAGGAATGTGGTTCTGTACAGACAGTTGTGTTTGCAGACAGCAGCAGGAGAAGCAACAAGTCTTGGTTCCCTAATGAAGTAAAACAAGACAAAAACACAGTCGTCCCGCCTCAGAATGCACATCATTGATTTGAAGATCTTTACATCGCGGCGCTGCATCCGAGGCGTCGTCGAGACAAGCTCAGCGTTCCCGCCGCCGCCGTCGACAGATCGAGAGTCGGATCATGATTCCGGTGTTTAAGGAGAAGCTTGCAGATTAGCGACGAGCCCGCGGGACCCGACGGGAACATGCTGAGAGCGTCGAGGATCTGACCGAGGAGGAGGATCTGGGTGAGCATCGGCCTCTGAATGCTGAGCAGAACAGCTGCTGACTCACAGGAAAACCACCAATCTGTGGGTTCACGCTGCCGCACGTCAACCAATAGACAATAAGCTAAATAAACGGGTTGCATGATGCCCCGCCGTCCTTTAGCTTTCTCATCAGTCACACATCACGCCTGCTGTCCTCCCTTCATGCCGTTTAGCGTGAAAAAAGAAAAAAAAACACCCACAGACGAGAAGATCCATCAAAGCAAACACGGAGTCATGATTAATTTCTGTGTTTCCAGATGACTGGGCGCTATAATCTGCTTACTGTCAGTCAGGATATTAACCACATCACTGTACAGTCATGGTTTTCAGTTTCTGTTCTTCTTTCCGTTTGCATTGAAATAAAAGAGAAAAAAAGAACCAAATGCAGGAAGAAGAAGGATCTCAGACATGCAGCAGATTTACAGGCTGGATTTAGAGGGAATTACACGTACTTAGGCGACAAAAACGCTTCATTTAGACGGATGCTTCGCTCAGAGTTTCTGTCTCCGGGTGAGTTAATAATACAAACACGACTTTACTGTTGGGCTCTTTGAACGTTCAGTGTTTTGCTCTTCACAGCTGTTGTGAACATACACGGCTGTTCCCACATTAATCCACCTGCCTGGTCAACCGAACGCTGAAGGAAAATGCAAACAAACGGAGAAAACGGGACTCGAAGGGAAGCTTAAGTCAAAAAATAAAACCCGAGACAGGACTGTAGGAGTAAAGGTCTGCTGATTTATGCTCCTTCATCCCCTCCAACCTCCAAATCTTTACTTTAAATGGGACGATAACGCTCCTGCTGAGGTCTCTACTGGTTTGTGTGGGAGGAATCAGTGGTGACAACGGACCATTAATGGGCTGAGAGTTGGTGGTTAATCAGCTGGTTGCGTCCAGCCGGCCTTCGAGGTCACCGCTCGGCAAAACTTCCACCACGTCGCTTTAAATCCGTGCAGCAGTTTGAATGAAAGTTCTGTAGAAGAAGCTGCAGCCGATTCCTGAGTCTGCAGCAGAAACGCATCCCGTCCGTCTCGACCCGCGGCTGAACTTTCCAACTAAATTTAATTAAAATCTCTTCACGCTCTTGCGATGTCCTGCTATCAGACGGACAGACTGAACACAGAACCTCCAAGTAATAACTGAAACTGAAAATGGCTTCATGAGATTTGTTGTATTTGGAGCCAAAAAAAAAAAAAGAAGTGTGGATTGGCTGACTGAGCCAGCAGAGATTATTGTTCTTCTTTATCCTCCCGAGTCCCGACACACTGATTAGCAAACTCATTTCTGACTAAAACCAGGAAAAAAAGTGTTTTCTCTCCATGAAAAGTAATAATAAAAAAAAACTTTTTAAAAAAATACAGAAAACTGCTTTTTTTCTCCCCAAAAGCAGAAAAGTAATTATTTTTTTCACCATAACATAAAAGCCTCATGAGACGCAGAGTAAACAAGCAAATGATGTGCAGATGCCATCTCTCAGCCTGAGCGCATTCATTCCCATTAATTAGGACGGCGGCGGTACATAGATGATGGTTTTAACTGGTGCTGCCCATATGGCTCGGATCAGTCCCGTGTTCATACGTGCAGCTGGGCCGTATGTGCCGCCGCTCGTTTGTCAGCACGAACAGAAAACAAGTTTCCACAGAAGCGGATAAACGGCAGAATTCCTCCGACGCAGCCGACCGGAAACCTCTGGCCACTGCTCGCTGGTGAAACCAGTGTGGAAGCAAACCGAACCTCCTCCTCTGATCTGAGACTCTTCTACGGTTATGTGGAGCTTCGAGTTGTGATTTGAGATAAAACAGAGCTTAAAAAACTAAATAAAGACGGAGTAAGAAAGAAAATTGAGCCACAGCATGTCTGGAAAACCGGTTTCCGGCAGAGGACCCCGGCCTCGGACTTGGAGGTACTGATCCACATCCCTGCCGCTTTGCACTCAGCTGCAAAACGCTCCAGTGAGTGCTGAAGGTCACGGTCTGATGGAGCCAACAGTACCCAAACCGGACACCCTCCTCACCCTGACGGCGCCTTGAGATCCTGTCCATGAAGACCACAAACAGGATCAGGGACAAAGGGCAGCCCTGGTGGAGTCCAACAGGACAGGAACCATATGGCCAGAAAACAGTGGTCATTTTAACAAGATGCACATATTCCATAGAAAACACTGAGAAGTCCTCAGTGAACCACCTTTGGGATGCTTTGAATGCACCGTTTATTTGTAATTTAACAGCTGGACAGCACGACAAAACGAGAACACAACATACACAACGAGTAGTGACTGGTTTCAGACACGGCTTTGGAGTGGACATTACAAAATAAAACAGGAAAAGCTCTGCAGAGTTTGACACCAGCTGCTCACTGGATGCTGGGTCGGAAACATCTGAGCTTCTATAGTGAGAAAATGAAGCCTCAGAGCCAGAATGTGTTTGAACACGAGTCCAGACGGAGGAGCTTCCTGCTAAACAGTCGGTCAGACGAGGAGCAGAGATGTTGGAGGAGACGTCCTGCAGCAGGATGATGAGAAGCTTCACACAGAAAAACCGTTTCTTCCTTCAGCCGCTCTGAGGTGTCAATAAAAAAATAATCTAAAGAAGCGTCTGAGAAAACGGGTCTTTGTTGATTTGCTGGAATCTGTCCTGCAGAGTTCAGGACTCCAGGAACCAGCAATCCATCACCGGCTCGGCTCGGCGTCGCTCGGCTCCGACCTTGAGCCATAAACAGCATTACTGATGTATTACAGCAGCCGAGGCCGAATAATTACAGCTGTGAGGAGGAGGAGGAGGAGGAGGAGGAGGAGGAGGTCCACGCTGACCGGCCCGGTGGAAATATGGATCCAGAGGTGTGACTGGAACACAAACGGCTGCAGGAGTCATCGTATGCAGACAGAAGCAGCATGTGGGAGGTGGAAAGTCGCTTAACTCTGAACCGAATCCGTGTTTAATGAATGCTGATGAACACAAGAACTGTGCAAGGCGGCTACATGACGAGTAAATAGAATAGAATAGAAAAATACTTTATTTATCCCAGTCTGGGAAATTACTGAAAGTCTGATGCTTGATTTGGGTTTCTTGAGGATTTAAGAGTCAGAAAGATGATTATCAGCATTATACTGAACAACGTTATCAGACAACCGACAGTCAGAGTTTTCCCGTCTGCAACACAGTGACGGGGGTTTGAGTGTCCCCACACCGGCCCGGCGCCGCTCACCGTGGGCAAGGAGCGAGTCCAGCCCCTCTCCAGGAGTCTGGACCTCGCTGTGCGTGGAGGTGAGGCCGACTGTAAGCTGGTAGCGCTCCGGCTCCTTCCCCAGTGAGGCGACATGTCCCCAGAGCTAGTCTACACCACCAGGGGGCGCACCTGACCTCGATCTTCTGCCCTGAGGGTGGTGGGCACGGCCACCAGACGCCCCCGGTCAGCGCCCCCCCAGGCCTGGCTCCAGGACGGGGCCCCGGTTTCCCTAAAGCCGGCGAGGTGGTGGTTCTCCTTTCTTTGATGTCATCAGGGTCTGAAGTTTTGTGTCCATGAAAATAATCCCATCATGCTTTGAAACATCTTGGATGAAGCACAGACTCCTCCAGAATGTGCAGATCTACACCGATTAACATCCTCGAGTCCTTCTTAGTCATTCAGGTTTTACTTCTGGAGATTCAACATCCAAAGCAACTGAGTCACACAAAAAACTCCACAAAATCTCAGAAATAAAAAAGCAGAAATATCCAGAAATCTGTGAAATAAATCACCGCAGAGAATAAAAATAACTAAACAAAAATAACACGTTAATGAGATACAAATATGACTTCCACCATTTTATTTTCCATTTCCAGATCTTAAAAGACTTAAAATAATAATGTCCATAATGTACCTTTAACTTCATGTTATTTATAGCAACCAGCAGCAAGTTCAACAAACCAAACCAGGTTCTTTATGTTTGGGTTTAAAGGCTCTGCTGGATTTCAAAATAATTCTTGTTTCAGTGACGGTTTTGAAGAACACAGATGAATTATTCTAAAAAGAAAAAACTGTTTGAGATGCAAAAGACACACGAGATGCATTTTGAAAACACAGACAACTAGAACTTTGTGTTTTGCCTTCACATATTTTGAGCCATATTTTATTTTATTTGTATTTTTTCTTCCTGCGTCGTTCAGCTCCAGCGACAAATCAGCTACAGGATCCACGATCAGAATCTAAACGTGGTTCACCTGCTGCCGGTCCTGCAAAAAGTACAAACACGTGCAACGTCTGTGCTTCAGAAAAAAAACCGGCCCAAAGCGGAGCGGCTGTTTGTTGGTTCTGAAGACGTAAATGGGCCTAAACAGATCCATCTGTAGATGAATTATTCATCCTGCTCCGGTAACCGCAAACATTTCTTAAAACCAGCCTCGATCTTTAATTCATCACCTGAATAAAAACTCTTGAGTGCTTTCTAGCAGACGCTGGGTCGTTCTGTGAAGCGGGTCAGAACCGACGGACGCTTTGTTGTTTTTGCATCTTTAAATGTGTTTTCAGGGTTTTAAAAAATGCAGTTATTTTAAAAGTCAGGAGCAAATCCGCCATTTTTACAGGTTTTTAAAAAAAAGTTAAGAGTTCATTCTGAGACTTAAAACTGATTTTATGTGACATGAGGTTGATAAATAATTCTGTTTTTTTTGAGTTTGTTCTCACAGAATATAAAAATGAGCTCAAATCAAATAATCCAAGAAACTTTAAAGCACAAATGCAGGAACTGAAATCACATGTTTGATTTATAGTGACTGGAGCAGAACAGATTTAATTACAGAAAGCAGTAAAACTTCAGTAAAAATTCAGATTTTAAAAGCTGCACTGAAAATGTTTTATTAGATTTAAACTTAGAAATAAGTTTTCCTTAAAAATGGGACTTAACTGCACTTTAATTCGCTCAAAGTCGTCGTAGAAGTTGTGAAAATTCAGTTAAATTAACAGAAAAGTTTGACAAACTGAAGATGTCAAGTCGAATCAACCAATCACACAAACAGACCGAATTGCTTTCGTTTTATGTTTTTCTAAGTTTGAGCAGCTTCTTCTTAAACTTTAAAGCCTCAACTTTTGCAGCCATTAATTATCAAAAAGTCAGAAAAATAAAAGTAAAAATCTGCAGATATCAGGACTGAACATAAAACCATCCGTTGTCAGAGTTAGATTATTATAACAAAGCTGGTTTCCACCACGTCTGTCCTCTTAAACTGCTGAAAATAAATGAAGTTTCTGGGCAGTTTCCATCTTTGGAAGTTTGCTCTTCTGCCGGTTTTGTTTCTTATCATCTAATGAAGGTGAGCAGCTCATTCATTTAACTCATTAGCTTAAATAAAACTGGCTCAACTAATAAATTTAGCTCAGAAGTTTCTCCCAGAGATCATCAGCTGCCCTCCGTCAGGCCTTCATGATGCTGAAACTCAGACTTTAGGCTCGACTGAGTCACTGATGCTGCTCACAGCCCCCTGATGTAATGTTTAAAGGTCTTAATCTGGTTTTATTAAATTAAAAAAGGCAAAAACAATGAATGAGCTCCACTTTAGTTCACGTGTTTGTAGCTGAACGGCTTCGTTTGAAAGACAACGATGCTGCAGCTTTATTTAGTGTAAAAACAAATAAAACATGGATTCATGAGCGTCTACAGTCACATTAAAGCTGATGTTTTTTTCCCCCCATAAAAGCAGCATCATGTCAGATGAAGCGCTGAACTCTGAGGCCGGAGGCGGCAGCAGCAGCACAGGTGGATTTAAAGGATCCGCTGATGGACGTCAGGTGTGTCGGCTGCAGCAGGTGAGCTGAGTTTGGACCTGATTGCGGCTCTGAAAGCTGCTGTTGAACCTCTTTGAATGAGCTTCCCTCCTAGAAAACAACTTAAACTGAAACACCTCATGAGTTCATACGTGTATTTTCATGTAAGTAAACATTTCACACAGTTGAGTGGAGCTCCAGCCTGACGTGGAAGAAGCCACGATAACGCCTCACAAGTTTCTCTGTGACCCCAAACTAATAAACAAACTTCCATCGACTGCAGCCAGAACATTCAGAGGTTTTTTTTTTTTTAATAGGAAACTAATATTTTCATCCACTTTGTGCTTGAAAGCAGGAAAGAGGCTTTCTGAACACAAAGCGCTGGACTCCATCTCATCTTCACAGCGTCTCTGATTAAAAGCCGTCCTCCAGAATGGTCATTATGGAATCGCAGATTAGCTCGGCCTCCTCTGGGTTCGTTCTTTCTTCGTCGGAGTCCGGCTCGGTATTATCTCGGCCACGGAGCTGCAGCTGCATTAATCTCAGATATTCCCGGTGGACCGGTGCCGCTTCGGAGCCGTTTAAACCTCAGCAGACTGCTGTTCTTTAAGCAGGGCCACTTGAATTAACCCGCAGTGGGAAAAAACTCCCACTTTGAAATCATCGCGGTTTAAAAAAACCCATGAGGAAGGAGACACAAACATCCTGGACGCCAACAGCAACTTTGTGGTGGAAAGTTTGGAACTGAAGAACCATCACAGGGTCGAACTGTGGAGCCAGATTAGCGTGTTAGCTGGTACGGTGAGCCTAAAGCCAGAGCTTCAATGTCTCTAAACCTGCTAGATCTCCATGGTAACTGATGCTGTGGAGCTAGGTCTCCACGGTAACTGATGCTGTGGAGCTAGGTCTCCATGGTAACTGATGCTACAAGTGTTTAACAGCTTTAACGTGCAGTTGTCAGTTGGAAATAATCGGCTGCATCGATCAGTAAAATAAATGAACAGTTTTCTACCAGCATTCCTGTCTTGCGCCATTTACAGCAGCAGTGCTTTTTACCGTCATACATGTTTATATTCTTCATTGTTCTCCACTAAAACAAGCTGTGGATTGAAGCAGCTGCACACCATCAATTCGTTTTGTGCAGAAGAGTCACGTGAGTCTGAAGCAGAAAGTCTGAGTTGACGAAAAAGTTTCTAAGCCGTGATCTCTGACTTTAGTTCTTGTCGAGCCGACTCACACAAAGAACGCCTGAACACATCAAACTGGCTCCTGTCGTCAGATGAGATCTTAAAAACGGACTGTTCAAAAGAAAAAACAAGGAGATTCTGAAACTGGACGAGCTCTCGTCCTCCACCATTCGCTGCTAGTTTGCTCGATGTTTCTCTCATTTTGAATAAAGCTGCATTAAGCTGAAGTCTGTAAGCTGCTGTCGTCCTCGTCGTGTCCGTTTGACTTCTGCAGCCGCATAAAAAAAACAAGAACCGAGTTTGTCTCAGCGGGAGTTTGTCCTGAACTGTCCGAGCTGCCGACCCTCCACGACTTTACTGTCAGCGAGCAAACACATGCTGTCGGCACGTTTTAGACGCCGAGGACTCGACCGTCAGCAGCAGCTCGTTGGTTCTTTAGCCTCCATAAACGCTGCATTTATACGGATGAGGAACTAGTCTGAGGCCTGTGCTGCTGATCAGGTGGTTCCTTCAGCTGGTTGTGTAACTTAATTAATTAGTGGGATGAAAATGATCATTTACTGATTAAACATTATGCTAATGGGTTGTGTTGACATAATAATGTTGGTGATTACATCAACTAAAGATTGACTTAAAACCAAATGTCTGCATCGGGTGATTCAAAACTAAATTCAAGTTTAAGGCGACTTAATGAAATTGGCTCAATAACTTAATCTTAATTTTATTTAGTCCTTTATCTGCTCTGCATGTTGCCAACTTGTGTTCATAATCAGGATAATTCAGTGCGTGACACTGGAAAATTCCTTCTAAAGACAAAAGAAACACAGAAAAAGACGTTATTTTATTAGTAATCAGCCTAAAAACTCATGTTTATGAAACCAATTATTAATCAATTAATTCAAACCCTTCTGATTATAAAGGAGAAGCTCATTCCTCTGAACAATGTGGTTTGTTGTTGGTGCATAATTTCATAGAAGTCGTCTGAAATCAGAAACAGAAACATGATTTATTTTTTCTTGGGTCCAAACATTATTTTTCAGACGACTAATTATCCAGATAACATCATTAAAGCTCCTCTGTCCTGTTTTGTTTGCAGCTTGTTCATTAAATTCACAGTTTTTATTTGTGGTTTAAGTTTCTCTCCTTCACTGACTCGTGTGTCGTCGTTAAACCAGTCGACGTGCTTCCAGGTGTGTCTGATTAACCTGATCAGTCCTAATCCTGGATTTAACTCCTGTAATCTTCACCAAATGCCTTCGTAGGATATTTTTTGTTCCCTGTTCTTTATGTGTGTACTGTTTTGATCATTTTATTTCCTGTTTTTCATGTTTTACTGCCGTGTGTTTGTGTCTGGACCAGCTGATTGTCTTCAACTCCCCGACACACCTGAGATCCGTCCACCAATCACCTGCTGCAGTATTTAAACCTCAGCTGTCGCTCTGCTCCTGTTTGAATGCTCCTGAGCTCACAGCGTCTAAAGCTCATCCTGCAGCTTCTTGTGCCTCTCAGATCTGGGTCATTTAGGTTCTGGTTTATTCAGAGCATGATCATGAACATCAGCTAAACTCACGTTAATCTCTACCTAAGCAACAAGTAAATGCACACGGACGACTTTAAACTTCCGTGCAGAAGAAGCAAACCTTCAAACAATCATACAACACACCGAGCACTGCTTAGTGGAGCAAACTTAACTGATTTCAGTGCAGAGCGAGCGGTTAGTGTTGCTCTAATAATCCACTGTTTTATTGAGCTGCCAGAACAGACCACACGCTGTCAAAGTCGTTGCCAAAATGTCAAATTTAGACTGAAAGTGGGGAAATGTGGACAACTAGATGCTATAAAGATAAAACAAAAATGGAGAGCTTGACATGAATTATTCAAAAATCAGAAAAGAGCAGCTGTTTGCATAAGGTTTCCTGAAAACCGACAGCACAGCTCTGTAGTAGGAGGCAACACATTACCGTAATGTCTGGACTATAAGCCCCTACTGTTTTCACACGCTCTGAACGCTGTGGCTCAAACAATGATGCAGCTAATTTATGGATTTGTACGAATTTGCCTCGAGATAGAAGTGACATTGGACACCCTTATATGTACTGTTGTTTTTTTTTGTTTTTAAAGTTAGTGGGTGTGGCTTATACTCAGGTGCGCTCAATAGTCTAAAAATTACGGTAATGTCAATTAAAACCGTGGGCTGAGCTGAATCAGGCAGGACTGAACTAATGGAATGCACACCTGGAAGACGGCTGCACAGATCATGATAAACATGATAAACTTCATATTTATCACCCACTGTGCTGATAAAACTGAGATATTGTGATTAGTGAGAAAACACCATTTAGACACGAAGCAAAGGAGACAATCTGAAGAACACAGATGAGACGTCTGCTCAAGTCCAAATTTAAAGCATAGTTGACATCTTTAGTTTCCTCATGCTGAAAATCACGTTAGTTTTTCTTTTTATATGTATACCTTCACATGTCCATGTGGTGTTTTTATTCTGCTGGAAGACACAATATGAGTGACGATTAGCAGTTAGCGCTACGGACGAGCGTTCTGTCCTTGAAGCTGCAGATGACGGCTTCAGGAAAAATAGATTCAGACAGTGGAGGTTTCAGACAAGACAAACCCAAGAAACTATCCCATCCATTATCTATCTTAATCCTCACTAGGGTCATGGGGGGCGGAGTCTATCCCAGCTGACTCGGGGTGAAGGCAGGTTCACCTGGACAGGTAACCAGTCTATCACAGGGCTACACTTAGAGACAGACAACCAAGCACACTCACATTCACACCTACGGACAATTTACAATCACCAATTAACCTCAGCATGTTTCTGGACTGTGGGAGGAAGCCGGAGAACCCGGAGAGAACCCACGCTGCACGGGGAGAACATGGAGACTCCACGCAGGAAGATCCCGGGTGTCCTCACCGGGACGCGAACCGGCGACCTTCGAGCTGCATCATTCCTCTCCAGAACTGATTCTCAATTTGAACATATGACCAAACTACTGTGAACTGCTTCTACTAGTGTAGTTATACAGCAGAGTCGCAGGTGAGCTGGTGTGCTCGAGCAGTAAAGCGATGCAGGGACTGTGTAGATATGCACATTCTAGAGGAGGCAGTGGGGGATGATTTTCATGCCAAAGGCTCTAAATCTAGAGCTCTGAGTTCTTAGGGGTTGCACATCGGGGCTGACACTGACATGTTAAAACACCTCCACATTACAGTGACGCCATTTGCTTTTATTTAAATGTTTTGGGGTTTTTTTTATTACACATGCAGTTGTGTATGTAAACTTAGCATTTCTAGGTATCGCACTGCTTGTGTAAATATGTGCAATGACCATAAAGCTGTTCTGTTAAACCTCCACATAGCAGTGATGCCTGTTTTCTTTTCCTGCCTCCTTTAGAGAATCTCTTTCCAGCTTTCACACATACTCACAGTTCTCTATCTTCTAATCATAAATCCCGTGGCAGCACTACCACATAATCCACGTTGTTGCTGGTGAGGATAATCTAGACTTGTGGTTTGTGCTCCTTGCTGCTGCAACAAGTCCTCCAGTCCTCTCTAATGAGGTGTTCCTGTCTGTAAATGATCTCAGCTGCTGTCACCTCCATCATCATCATCATCATCATCAGAGCTCTGTTCAGTCACATGTTGGAGCTTCGTGCCCGTCCTGTTGTTTCAGCTCTGACAGGCTGGACGGGCTTCAGACCAACATTAGCCCGACATCTCCTGCACCTGACAACAGAGGCTGACATGATCTCCTCCCTGCAGACAGACGCACATTAATATCCGTCAGAAATGTCCCACGGTGGAGGAAACATCCGCCCAGCGGCGACTGGGACACGCCCAGTCCGCTCCACATGGAGATTTATGGTGATTAAATCAGCTGCATTTAGCAGAGAAGGAACCGGTTCAGTCGTCTGGAGTGATGCTCATCCATCACGTCTTCAGTGGTTCTGCTCTGCTGTCAGGCTTTTACAAGAACAACGAAGTCGGTTAGAACAAGAAGCTTCATCAGGCAGTGAACAGAATCATAAACCCACTTCAGAAAAAGATCAACAGGTTTTTATTTTCACTCAACAGAACCGTTTGTTACTAAAATATCTGTACAAATTCAGATCTGACAGTCACGCTGGAAAAGTCTCTGTGCTGCTCAGGAACCGGAAGAGAAACCAAACTGCTGTCGGCAGAAACAACCAGAACCGCCGAATGTGAGCGTCTCCTCAGAACTAGTCAGCCTGGAACTCAGGTAGCGGCTCATCGACCTGCTGCAGCGTCCTCACTGTGGATCTCACTAAACACACTGAAGCAGGTCTTCTGTCTGCAGCATCGAGCTCTGGGCATCTTCAGATCATTTCAGACACAAATGAACATTTGCCAAAAATCAAAGAATCAGTTCAGGTATCAGAATGTAAGGAAGGAAAACCCGTCGAGCCCGGTTCAGTTCTAGTGTTTTAGTCGTTCCTGTTACTGTTTGGGAACAAAGCGGATGTGATGGGACCTTTGTCTTGTAATTTTAAACCAAAACAGGACCTGACTTGAACAAAAAACACCTCAACATGCAGCTTTATGTTTGGTTTTCTGTCCTGTAGATCCACACACTGGTGGAGATCTGATGCCAGCATGATGTCCTACTTTTAGGATATTTTTGCATCGTATTTTTTTAAACTTATTTTACATTTCTCTTCTGCTCCAAATGGAAAAACTGAATTTGCAAAAACCAAAACTGGAGCAATTTTTTTGAGTTTGGTTTTCTTTTTTTTGATCACATGAGCTCGTTTTTGGTTTAAATTTTTAAAAAAAGCAAATGCCACGTGTCTGTTTGGAAACTGGTTTTCAAATAAAGAACAGAAGTTTGAACTTGTTCTATGGCACTCATCGTTTTCTCCTGACTAGATCCTTGCTTGTGTTGCATCTGCTCTTAGATGTACTTTGGATAAAAGTGTGAAATTGTAGAATGTGGGTGTTATTTTGTTAATTTAATCATAACTGAATTCCAGATGTTCTGGTGATACTCAGAACATGTGGGCCTCTCCTTCAGTGGTATATGCTGATCCTACAGACTGTTTATGAAGCTGCAACTGTCATACTTCCAGTATTCTGTCATCAGAGCAACATTTATCCAGAATTTATCTCCCAACGTTTGTCCGACTGACCATTCGTTGGCTAAAGCGATTCATTTCCTGTCAAAGTGTCTCTGTGGACGTGGAGAAGCAAATAAGCTCGCTGATACGATAAAATCTGGTCGTGACGTGCTGAACGATAAACTAAATTCACGCAACGTCAGCTGGGAACAAAGAAAGTGAAACAGGGAGGAGGTCGGGGTTGATGGATGGCTGATAAAACACTGACCTTTGTATATCACCGTCTGTTTCCTGTTTGTTTTTAACCAGAACTGTTTTAATCTTAACCAAACCTTGATGTTGCTCTAAATCTAACTAGACAGAATACTTCTGCTGTATTTGGTGTTTCTACAGGTCGTAGCATGAGGACAGTTAACCCATGTGGTGGCTCAGGCTGAAGGTGGTGATGTCAGTTATTTATCACAGTCTTTTGATTTTCTTCGGGTCTTGTTTGGCTTCACTGAATCCACCGTTCAGCCCAAACGTTTTAGTTGTAAAGCTGAATAAAAATGCTATAGCGTTGGGAACAGAAGTGTTTACATGTCGAGGAGCACAGAGGAACGAATCCAGCAACAGAAATAAAATACATCCAAGCAAAGCGACTTCAAAACGAGGAATGTTCAATGTGAACAAATACAGTTTGTTTTCCCACAGCTGGTGCAAAAATTCATAAATTGAGGGGAAAAAAATCAACAACAAATAAACTGTAAACTGAATGAACGGCTCACTTCGCATCACAGCAGCTTTTAACCAACAGTTCCATTAAAAACTCGGTTTCTTTCATTTCAATGAGACGATATAAAGTCAGAATGTAAAGGTTTCCATCGTTCTCTATTTACAGAAGCTCCACCGACACGTTAGAAACTCAACACCTTGTTTTTCATACAGTCTATAAAAACACACGGGAGCAGAAACGAAGGGAAAGAAGTCAGAACACGAGGAAGGTTCTGTCTGTGTGGTTCTGTCCAGGCTCAGTTTGTTTTGTAAAGCACTGAGGCTTGACAAGGCATCTCCGTCCGTCTGTCTGTCCGACCTCCAGCTAGATGAAATACTCCCTCTGGCTCTCCGTCGGTCCGTTCTGCGAGCTGGTCTGGCTGCTGAAGGCCAGTTCTGGACTGTCTTCAGGTTTCACCGTTTTGACCTCCGGACTCTGACACGAGCCTTTTCTTCTGTACAGGAACCGGGCCGTCACAGCCAGAGCGGACACGCTCACGAAGATCACGACGGCGATCACGCCTGCAAAGCAGAAAAACAAACAAAGTCTGAGGAGTTCTCACGACTCAGATGTTATTCTGGAAAAACTGCTGGAATGTTTTTAACTGTGAATGACGGTCGATTAAACCTTTAAACCTCAAAACCTGCTGCTGCTTTGAAAGAGTTTGTTTAATAAAAACTACCAAAACTACACCATTTATCCCAGCAGGAAACCGTCGAAAGAGAACCACTGAATTCTCAACTTCCTGTTCCTGAATGAACCACGTGTGACATGAAGTTTGGCGGGAAACAGAACCAAATCTGAGCTTAAATATTTTTATATCATCTAAATTACTTGATTCAAGTCTCACTTAAGTAAACCATTTGCACCAGATTCTGTTGAAAGAAAGAAATAAAAACTAACATTGGGTTGAACTGCAGGCTGTGTTCACACCAAGAGGACAAATTAGAGACCGAGAGGAAATTAAAACGTACTTGAGCAGTAAAATAAATGCAGCGTGGCTCAAAAACAGCATACGGAGGAACAAGTTGTTGGAAGATATGTGCAGCGTGGTGATAAATGTTTAGAATAAAGAGCAGAGTCGTGTTAAAGTCTGCAGAAGTTGTACAAACGTAAGCAGTCAAACATCTGCATGATGTGAAGCAGCCATGTTTTTATTCCCAGCACCTCTGGGCACTGGGGAGAAATAAAATGTGTTGATTCCAGACAAACTTACACCATAAATCCTAAAAAACAAACTAAATTCTCTTCACTTCGAGCCAACTGAAAGCAGAGGTCTAAGTTTGCTTTAATAAATACGCTGCTCCAGGCCGTGATAACAAAACACTATCATACTGTTTATTCTAGTTTCCACCACACGTGGTCCACCAGGTTTCTTTTGTTAGCTTGAAAAAAACCCCTAAAAGTCAGCGTTTGAGCCTGATCACACTTTACTGATCCGTCCTGTTTTCAAATGGGACAAATTAGGAGCTGAAGAACCAAATTGGACAGAAAACATTGAGAAATAAAAGTCCCACTTAAAGGCGACCGGTCAGCGGCTCCGGGGGGACAAACACAAATTGCTTTGCTCCGTCATTAGTGCTGTGTTAATTTCCTCTGGGCTCCCCGAGTGATTTCTGCCATTAGCGGGTCTCGGCGCTGACGCTGGAGGCAACAACAAAAACTGACAGTCGTTCTACTCCGAGTCTGGAGTCATTTGTTTTCTAATTAGTTGTTGTTTCCTGTCTTGGCCTTTCATCTGGATGTTGGTTCTCGTGTCTCGGCCTCGCTGCCTCCTGACTGATGATAACAGGTTGTCACTACAGTACCTCCGACGAGAGCCGAGTCGCTCCTGATGGCGTTCACCAAAGGCTGACCCGTTCCCGCCGATCCCGACTGGCCTGCAGCACCGAGAAACAAGAAACAGACGGTAAAGATAAGACGGGGAGGATCGAGAAGGAGGGGGATGAAATGGAGCTGAACAGATGAAAGAAAGAAGGGGAGGTCATTAGTGGGAGAGCAGAGATGGAGCTACAGTAAAGAGGGAAGCAGGACTCGTCTGCGCCGCCTGTCAGAGCCGATAAGCCCGTTATGAACCACCGGAGACAGATACGGCGAAGGAAACTCTCTCCTCGTCTGAATTAATTGCCTCGTCTCGGGGTCATTAACCCGATGTCGTAACATCATCAGAGCCCCAAATGTCTCGTCGTGAAGCTTCACCCACACAGAAGGAAGGTCCAGAACCGCCCACCACGATCTCAGGAACGGTTATTAATCGCTTTGGGAACGTGGAGGCACTTAAAGTCGCACGGCGTAGCTTCTGCGAGGTGCTCCTCAGGGAGCATGATGAAGATCAGGCCTTCCTCCACAACACACCGCATTGATTTTCCTCTAAGCTCTCGGCTGCAGACGTATATTCTACGGCGCATCCGTCGACCGCTGAGCTCCAGATTGATTTCCTGTCTGACAATGAGATGTAGTTTTACCTGACAAACACATGACGCCTGTGTTCATCAAAATCGATGCGCGGGGACTTGAAACGTGTCCGAGCGTCGGTAGATGATCCATCACGGAGGATTTAAACAGCATATTAAAGACCTGCCGCAGCGACAATCACATTTTAGTTTTCACCTTGAAACTAGTTTTGGAGACTGATGAGCATCACAAAAACAGATTCAGACGTGTGACGCTTCAACCTGAAGAACCAATCAGTCAGCTCGCAGGATGGGAGTTTCTTTATCATTGTTCCCATTCAGAATCCATCTCTGGCTGAATTATTCCAACTTCCCTTTGTCCACATAGAGCAGGTTTGATGGTGTGATTTCCTAGAAGGTTTAGAGTTAAATCCAAGTGATTTTTGAGGCAGTAAAGGAATATTTTTCATGGGAAATGTAGATTCTAAATGTGGAGCTCTGACACACAGATGAGCTTTTAGGGGTTTAATCGACATTTGGTGTAAAATTTGTGTCTTTGTTTGTGGATTCTAGAGTCTGCATTCATGATAATAGTAAAATCTAAACTCTTTAGTTGATGGACTGAACATGAACACCACCAGATCCGTGTCCAGCATGGTCCTAACAAAGACTAGCTGTCCATGACGCCTACATTTGCTGTTGTAGAGGGAAAAACAAGCTGTAGAGGCTCAGTAGAGCTAAAACCTGACACGTCTGATGGTGAACGGAACAGGAATGATGCAGATTCCAGGACAGAACAAGGATTTCTATAGTTGTACATAACAAATGTGCCAACAAAACGCTACCCGTTGCAGTTTTCTCTTCATAGCCAACAATTAATAGCTATACTGTTTGTCTACGGTGTTTATATTTGTTTAAACCAATCAGCTGTCTTGGTGGTCCTGATGGTTGGTTGCTGTGGTGGTAGTTGGCTATGGTGGTAGCAGCTTTGGAAGTTGTGGAGGTTGGCTATTGTGGTGGGGTATTTTGGTGGTGGTTCTGGTTGGTTGTTGTGGGTTGATGGAGGTGACTGGTTGTTGTGGTGGTGATGGTGGTAGTTGTGGAGGTTGGTTGTTGTGGTGGGGTATTTTGGTGGTGTTTCTGGTTGGTTGTTTTGGGTTGATGGAGGTTGTTGTGGTGATGGTGGCAGTTGTGGGTGGTTGGTTGGTTGGGTTTTGTGGTGGTTCTGGTGGTTGGTTGCTGTGTTGTGGTGGTGGTTGTTGTGGTTGTTGGTTTTTGTGGTTGGTTGTTTTGGGGGTGGAGCTGGTTGGTTGTTGTGGATTGATGGAGGTGACTGGTTGTTGTGGTGGTGATGGTGGTAGTTGTGGAGGTTGGTTGTTGTGGTGGTGGTAGTCCCAGCTTCCAGGGTGGCACTTTATTCATCCCTCCTTCTGCTTCCTGCATCCTTCTCTGGTTTGTTTAGTCTTTGTTTGTGAATACAGAGTTGTTGTTATTAACACGCCTCACATCTGTGGGTCGAGTTTTAAAACCATAGAAAAGCATTTTAACTCCAGATCAGGTGACGAGAAGACGAGACACTCGACATGCAGAGTTTAGGCCTAAGATGACAACGGTGACAAAAATCCTCCCTCTGACCTGATTGGTGGTGCGTGGCTTCTGCTGCGTTCTGATTGGCCGAAGTGGAGCCACAGTTGGACCGAACCAGCGACCCGGTGACGGTGACGGAGCTGGTGTTTGGGTGGAGCAGAGCAGCCTTGAGAGGGCTAATGGAGTTAAAGAGGACCGACGACAAACAGCCCGCGAAGCCCAGAGAGGCGAGTTGAGAAAGCTCTGGGTCCAAACCGTCAGAATCTGCAGAGGAAAGAGACGAAAGGACCGTCATGCTTCATAAAAAGATGTTTGAGCTTCAGCTGGACTAGAATCCTACATCTTATGAATCAGTCTGTCTCAGGTGCTACTCAGGACCAGATGAGGTGGTTTTTGGTTTGATTTTAAAGCTGAAAGGAGGATTTTTTAGGTTTTTATCCTCTCAGACATTTCATTAATGAAACCTGAGGTGTGTTTTTGCCTCTGACCAAACTTGGAGGCATGAATGTACTGCAGAACGTCAAATAGTGCTGCCATTTACTCGCTTATTGTATTCAAGAGACACCAAACGATTGGTGCGACGGCGTAGAGGAACGAAGTGAGTCAGTGGCATCGATGAAGATGTTACGGCTACATGGCACAGTGTGGACAGTTTCAAAAGTTGTGCAGAGGAATCCTAGTGTATACGTTGGAAACAGCATGATTTAAAACGCCGCGTCAGTTTTAGTTTATACTGAATGAATCCTTCTTTAGCTGCTTCGTAGCTCGGCCTCTTTTAGTCGGGAAATAATGATTCATGGCCACACAAACCCTAAAATCCTGCAGGAAGTGAAACGAAGCAGGAACTAGGAGGTAGGTTCAGACTGGAGGCATCTGTTTCTTATCTGGCTTCACTAAACTTGACTGAAACGATCTCATGATGCTGGTTATCGACTCACTTCCTCTCTGACTCTGAGCGTCTACGGTCGTCTTAAATCAGTGAGTTTTAAAACATAAAACAGGAAGTCGCAGCTGCTGTGATTCATGTCTGATCGTTGTCTCTTTGAATGACAGCAGGAAGGAGTTCATCAGGTGTTTGAGTTAATTGGTGCACTTTTAAAATCCACCTCCTGAAGCGGATCTATATCTATGTCAGTTCTTTACCTGCAGCGTCCCCGGCAGCAGTGTGAGTGTCTTGTTGTTCGATGAGGGGCTGAAGTTATCTGAGAGCTCTGCTGGGTTTGCTTTGGGTTTGTTCAGCAGCTGAATCACTTACTGTGGACTCTGCCCAGAACCAGCGTCCTGACTCCGTCGAACTCCTCGTCAGACGTCAGGTTGAAGTCTTCTCTGGAGTTCTGGTCAATCTGAAGGAAAAGCAAAGGATTCTCTTTACATTTAGCTTCTAAAAAAACACCAACATCAATACGACACTGTAAAAAATAAATCTTTAAAACAAAATGTGAAAATGTGGTTTCAGGAAAAATGCATTTAAATTAAAAAAAAGAAATAACCATTCCATTCAAAAATCTGTACTTTTATTTTGCATAATTATTTCTTTACATTTTTGCTGTTTTTTAAAAAAATTCTGTGAACCTTTTTGGTCTGTTTTTGTTTTTTACAGTCATTATGTAAATTAATTCTTTTCACTGATTTTTTACTAGAAAATTCCTGTCATGCAATAAAACAGAAAAATCTGTAAATTAAGTTTTAAAAGTGTCATTTTTCAACCATCAACACACATAAGTTTTCTTTCAAATACAGAAAACTATGTAAAGCAATTTATCTATTTTAATTGATTCAAATGCAATAAGAAGAACAGTAGAAGAAGAAAGAACAAATACTAAAAACACAGACTTCTGATGTCGACATTATTCACAGTTTTGGCCTGATTTTTATTTTATTTTTAAATATCTATCTACAATTCTTTTTTTCCTGTGATTGTACAGGTTTTATTATAACAGGGGAAATCTGTGAATTAACAGTAAATTATTTTTAAATTACAGGATAAATGTAAAGTTTTTTTAACGGTGTGGGTGAATACTTTAAACAACTGTTCAGTCGACTGGATTTTCAAACAGCGCGTCATGTTTTATGGATATAAATGTGATTTTTCCTCCTGACTGCACAGCTCAGTGTCCAGTTTATCAGAGAAACAACCCAAAGCATGAAAACGTAATAAACTGAAATGAGAATCACTCAGACGGAAACAGAAGACTCCCTCGAACAAACGAGAAGAAGTTTCAGAAGCTCACGTTTCAGGTTTTATTCTGTTTGTTGTTTCTCTGCTGACAGATCAGGACTCTGGACTCAGAGGGTTTTTTGTTACCTGCACAGAAACAGCGTCTGCCAGCCTGCTGATGGAAACACGGTGCAGCTGTCGGTTGCTGAGATTCTTCACTTTGCTCCTCAGGACCTCTGGTTCTCTGCTGCCGTCCAGCCGGTACCTCACCTCCAGCTGGTCTGCAAGCACGAAGCAAAACCACACAGTCCAGTGAGGACAAGACTCG
>NW_007578221.1:442321-446120 GCF_000690725.1 Stegastes partitus
CAGCAGCTCATCACTATGTCCCTCATAATCATAAGAGCTTCAGTAAAAAGCAGCTGGAATCTTCTTTCTGGGGGTTCTTGAGTACATCTCAGCTCCAAGAGGCTGCTTCAGTTCTCACTGACTGATGTCTAACTAAGGTGCAGTGAGAAATCAATAAAAGAAGAATAAAATAAAAGTGGAAATAAAAAGAATAAACAAAATAAAAATAAATAATGTGGCAATTATTTTAAATTTTATTCTGAAATAAAATTTGAAATCAAAAAAATTAAAAATTAGCAAATAATTTAAAGCTCATTAAACATTTTTTTCCTTCTTAAAATCAAAACAAAAAAGTATTAATTGACAGTATTTTACAAAAAAGGCAAAATTGCATAAAATGTTCACACCAAAAATCAGTATTTTTACAAAGTTTTTTTTTTTTTAAACAATATGTGACTGTAAAAGGTTTTACTGAATTAAAATCCACAAAAAAACAATGTTTTCAGTTACCTAGTATACTAAGGACTTTTAAAAAAAAATCAGTTTACCTGCTTAAAAATAATAATAAATATGTGTGTGTATTTGTTTTGTTGTTTGACGATTTATAAATGTGTGACTCAGGATTCAGTCCAAGAGGCTCCATCTTGGAGGAAACATCTCTGAGAACCAAAGAGAGATTTCCAGTTGGTTTTTACTGAAGCTTCTGGATGATTTTAAATCTACCAGAAATATTCCCTCATGATTGAATCTCTGAGATCTGTTGAGACAAGACTTCAGATATTCAAGTTAAAAACAAAGAAAAGCAGCAAATAATCACATTTAAAAAGCTGCAACTAGAGAATATCTTCATTTAGTTTAGTTGAATTCTTCTGTTTTTACATTTTAATTTGTTCCTCCTGCTTTCGCTGCCATTATCTTTACCTGCTGCTGTGTTTTTGATTTATCTTTAGCTGGTTAATGAAGCTCGTTATTTCTCATTTATTTATATTATTATGTGATTTATCTTTATTCTAACAAACACGCGCCATGTTCTCGACGTTTGCGTGGAGCTGGAGGGAATAAAAGCCTGCGTCCCTGTGATCAGTCCTCTGCGGCGACACTGACTGATATCTGACTCTATTATTGATGTGTGAACACGCTGTGCAGCTCCACAAACACAGACTTGTCACCGCGCTGGTGCTGAATTTTTAAAACGACCAAGTGATGAAACGCGCTGAAACACAAACTGGCAGGTGGGAAGACGAGAAAACCGAGAATCTGACGTTCCTCTGCTGATGTGTGGAGCTGCCAGTCTCCTCTGACGCTCCGTCTGCTGATTTAAACTTTAAAACTTATTGTTTCCACCAACTTCCTCGCACTCCAACCTCCAGCCGTCCTCTCTGCGGCGTTGTAATTGTCTCCGGCTGCCAAACCGGCCACCTCAGGCCCGTTATGACGAGATAAACAGCTTTCCGGGCCTGCAGAGCTGATGAGGTTCATATCGGAGGCCCAGAGTTTCATCAGGAGCTGTCAGCAGGAGAAACCACCTCAACTAACGGATGGAGGTCAAGCTCTTCTCCAAGGTCACGGCGAGGAAGCTGACCGCTCGCTTATCGCCGAGGACGTCTCCATCAATCTGTGGAGGATTGTGCTCCCGGTCTATTACACCGCGGTAACTTTTAGGAACGGTGATTGTTATGAATTGAGCTTGTTTAAATCTGTCAGCTTCAATGTGGATCAATGACGACGTTGTCCGCTCAGTAACCAGCAGAGCTTCAGCGTGGGAGGACACAGAGTCTGATTATCAGCCTCCCTCAGGAGCACAAGACGAAGAGGCTTCCTGGAGTCCATGACAGTCCATCAGAGTGGTGTGATGGAAAGAGACGGCAAACCAAAGGCCGAGGAGAGATGATACCCAAGAGTTCTCAACCCTCTGAAAGTCAACATCCACCAGGCGCTTTGGAGAGAACGTTNCCAATAAAGCAGCTCTGGAGGATTTAGAGGCCGAATCAACACTTTAAATTCTATTTTATGTGTCAATTTGATCCTCTTTCTCTTTCTGTAATCATTTGTTTAGTTATTTATTGGATTTATTAACCATTAGTACCCACGTTTTTCTAGTTTTCTGCTTATTAAAGTCACTCAGATCCTCACGTTTGCTGCTTAAAACAACTTCAGGAACAATTTCCCACTCAATGAAAACACTTTAAACATTCAAGATTTTGAACTGAGACACATTAATTGTTAAAAAAGCAGCCCAACTATTTCTAATAAAACTAGAACCAACATACTTTTCTTTAAATAGTCCGTCCTCATTAAGAAGAATTCATTTTAGAAGAAACTGTTTGAACAAATTGAGTCACGTAAATATAATAAACACCATTTATATCGTGTTCACTGCATTTAAAACGGGTCACTTTGTTTGGTTTTGTTGGGAGGAAGCTTATTGTCCAGTGAAGCCACAGTAACGAGGAGCTTCACACAGACACAGGACAGAAACAGCAGCTTTTCCACGTTCTTTACCTGCATTAATCCTATTTTTCAGTTATTTTTTTTAACACACTTTTGCCCTTTTATGCCACAATCATTAGAGAAACAGAACAAAACGAAGCTCGTTCCCTCTGCGGTGACCACAATCAACACGAACTACCGTTTATCAGCAGCTTTGAGCGTCTAGCAGCTAAAAAGTTGGTGACAAGGGAACTTCTAACCTCAAAACATCAGACTTCCACACGTTCTTGTTTCTCCTGCTTTAAGAACAGTCACATGAGGTTGGTATGAAATGGATAAATAGACGTTCAGATGCTTTCTAAAGTTATTTCTAGAAGCAGGAATCTGAGACACACCTGTTTCCTCTTCATTAAACCACATATAAAGGCATTAATTACATCATAATTAACTTCCTGCATGAACAAAAACACTCATTTGCATCTTGAAGAATGAAAGTTTAAACTGTGATCCAGGATCGTTTGTCTGCAGTTAAAGAGTCTCTAATATTTCACATAATGACTGTTTTATATCTGATTTTATTCAATCTGATAGTTTAGCTTCTGAATGATCATTCATGTCGCTTTATTTTCAGAATAAAAGCAGAAGCTGAGACTTTCTTTAGTCGTTCCTGAGTTAATGTCTTTCAAATACAGAATCTAATTTTTTAAAAAGTGGGTAAATGCTCAGTTTTGTTTAATTTATTTTGGAAAGCAGTTGATGTGTGAAGCTCAAGTCTCACAAACACCATCTAAATAAACACAGTTCATGATGAAGTCGAACCAGAGATCCTGGACTTTCTGACCTTGTTTGTTGAGCAGCAGAGCCACGTATTCCTGGAGGTCGGAGCCCACGTAGAGCAACAGAGCTGGACTCTGGCTGGTCCTGAAGCTCAGCGAGATGTTTTCTGAGTGGACGGAGGAGGAGGAGGAGGAAGAGGAAGGCAGGACGCTGCTGTCCGGCTCCTCTAAGGTGAAGCTGACGGACGATCCGGGCCTGAAACTGGCTGAAACATCTGCAGAGAGAAAAGCTTGGTCACAAACCAGAGAGCTGAATCTGACTTCATCCTGTTTCATCTCAGCGTTCTAAACTCGGTGCCTGAACACTGAACACGTCTCCAGGATGACGGGATAATCTGAATCCTCCTGAGAACAGTCTGTCTGCAGGAACACCTGATTCATCTGCCTGCCTCTGACAGCTTCTAATCAGCTGAACAGTCGCCCACAGAAACCAGCTGACGGGTAAAAACACACAAACCGGGTTGTGTGATGAGAGCTGCTCAGCTGTGTCATGAATAAAGATCTTCAGCTGGAACATTTCATTCATGGAGATCTAGGACGTGTTATTTTATTGT
>NW_007578221.1:449725-458799 GCF_000690725.1 Stegastes partitus
GACCATTTTGGAGTTCAGAGGATTAGAGGAGATGATGGCTGACAGCTCCTGAATCAACACTTACATGGAGATAATGTTGTCGTACATGCATCAAAAGCTGCTGATAAAAAACACAACTTCATCCAAACAAGCTTCTTGAATGCAGCATTGTCGTCGTGCAGGACCACACACCTATGAAGAGCTGGCTGTTGAGCTGCAGGTGGATGTGTCCGTCGGCCGGCGCCTCCTGCGTCGCAGCGGGAAGCTCGTCGAGGCGAAGCGTCGCCTCTTTGACGTTGCGCTCGGCTTGAACGCGATGCCACCTGTTGTCGTTCAGCGGGAAGCCGGCCTTCACGGAAACCTCCAGCGGGCCGTTGCCCACGTCGAAGGAGAAGAGGACCTCCGTGGAGGCTGTTGGGAACAGAACCAGGACTTAGTGTTCACATTCATTCATTTATTTCTACTCATATGAACACATTCTGCACAGCTTCTGCCTCATGTAGGTGATTGAACTGCTGCTGTTTTACTGTAATTAACATGTTGATATATTTGAACTAAACTCACGATGCTGATTTTACAAACAT
Organism: Stegastes partitus; assembly: GCF_000690725.1. Lineage (NCBI taxonomy): Eukaryota > Metazoa > Chordata > Actinopteri > Pomacentridae > Stegastes > Stegastes partitus. Next base: position 450,289 of record NW_007578221.1, read on the forward strand.
CACCGACAGCTTCTCCTCGTTCTCGTGTCAACAGTAAAGTGCATCTCGTGTTGAACGCTGAACCTTTTGTGTAGTTTTTTTCTTTATTAAAAGCTAAAAGACCTTTTATCTCCTTATCTTTATCTCTCCCGTCACCCTTTTACCAAACACTCTGAAGTCCTTCATCGCTGTAAGAACTCAGACGAAGTGGTTTTGTTGTTGTCGGAGCTCAGCTGAGATCTTTGTGTTCTGCTGGAACGTTGACGAGAAAACACGTATTCCAACAGAAGTAAGGCGTCGTTTAAGTGACGCAAACACAAAGGAAACGTTCCCAACCAGCCGTCTACACTAAACCCTGTGTGGTAAAGATGATTCTCTACTTGAGGTTGTGTTTGACGACAAGGACACGACCCTCCTGATGTAAAGACGAGTTAGATTCAGCGTGTTTATGTTGAAGCATCACTCATGACTTGTTCTTAAAGCTCCACTTAAAGCTCACAGGGGGTTTATTTTCTCTTATTTTTGCTTCATTTATGGAGGGAAATAAACCTCGATACTGGTTCCCAGTAAAAAGATTAATAAATGTGGTCAATGCAGAGTCAAAGTCAGAATTCTACATTTCCAACTTCAAGTTTTATTGATCTAATAACATTTTATTTGTGTTTATTACATCTAACCTAGTCTTGTGTATTCACATTTATCTCCACCGTGTTCTCGCTGGAGAACGGTCCGACTGAAAAGAAAACTCTCTGTATGTGTTTCTGTTTCTTTAAACCGATGATGCAAAGCCCAGGATGCAGGGATGATGCCCCGGCAACAATATAGTGAGCAGGGGAGTTAGTTTGGTGGAACATTCACATGCAGAAAGACCAGTACTGTGGTTAAAACAGCAGATTCACTGAAAGAATCAAAAACTTGGATCAATTTGTTTTCAAAAGTTTTGGGGGTTTTTTTCTGACTAAGAAGATTTTGAAGCCAGTAACGTTGAAATAACGGATAATAAACTCAGAGGAAACGGCAGGTTTACACCTGCAGGCTGGTGTTTCCTCCAAATAACGACAGGTGGAGTTTTAGTGGTGAAACTTTTGCATTAAGCGCATCACAAACTGTCAATAAAATGGATGATCCACCAAGAGGAGCTAGCAGGGCTGCCTTACTGCCCCGTCCAAACCCTCGACTCATCTTTGGTTGCATTTTCAGACTAATTTCTCTCCATGTGTTGAAGCTTTAATAGAGAACGTATATTAACTTTCTAACTCCAATCTGGGCACAAGCAGGACGATGAATGGAGGAAGTTCAGAGTATTGCAGCTGCAGCAGTGTGGTGGGACGACAGAGTTCATGAAGTCCTGCTGTGTTGGCATCCAAACCTGACTGAAACTAAAATAGATGAGTCGATGTTCCGGTTATGTGCATTAAAAAGTGAGAAACTGTGGCTTCTGCAGGTTTAAATTATGCCACCGTTGGATCCGATCTGCAGCCTTAAGCCGGATTTCTCATGTAAATATACAGAAACATAAATAGTTCCTCGTGTGAGATTAGAGTTTTTTGGCAAATGCATGAACTGAGACTTGATCCAGAGCAGCTGTAAAGTGTTTCAGCAGCAGCTCTACACTCTGGTGCTTATAACAGAAACGTTCTGCAGCCGAACAACAACTGCAGTGATTTCCCCAAAGACGGGAGACAAACGGTAAAGAGTGTTTTTATGTCTGGAGGTGGAGCTCCGTGCAGAACCGCCGCCTCCAGCTGGGTTCGGCCCAGACTGCAGCTCCAGGGACGATGATGCTTCCTGCTCACGTCTGACTGAAGTCCGGCGGCTCGACTTACAGCTCAGCTCGATCCGGATGAAGTCTCTGATGCCCAGGTTCTCCAGGAAGACGCCGGAGGATGAAGTGGTCTTAAACAGGAAGGAGATGTCGGCGCTCAGCTCTCCGTGGAAGGTGGGAAAGTGGAGGTAGGACGTCTCCTTGTCGAAGAACGCCGCGTTCCACACGTTCTCTGCAACAACAACAAATAAATAAATCAAGGCTGGAGAACGAGGAAGATCATTTATAAAACGAGGGCTCTGGGTTTGGACTTACTGTCTCCATGGCAACGGAGCGGCCCCACCCTGTAGGCGCTTTCCGATCCGGACCTCTGGACGTCGCCCAGAACCAGAGATCTGACGGGAAGAGTCTCCTTATGGGTCAACAGGCCCGAGTCACTCGACCTGGAGGGCAGTGAAAGAATGAACGAGAAGAAGCCACAAAGCAGACGAATGAAACTAAATCAGACTAAAACAGAAGATAAGATTATAAAAGGAGCGTAATTATCGTAACAATCGAAGGCCGAAGGAGAAAAACTAAGAAAAGGGAGATGACGAGGAAGAAAAACGACAATTATTCATCGTTATTTCCATAAAAAAAGATAAATAGTGATGAATTTCTTTTATTTATTCCTAAACGATGCTGCCGTGGATGTGTGTGAGTTCGGTACCACTCGGCCCGGTCGGCGTCGCAGTTGCAGCGGTGTTTGGGCTCCACGCAGTTCTGCTGAACGCCGCATCCGCACCTCTGGCTTCCCGGTGAAGCTCCGCCCCAGTGGGTCTGCACCTGACCTCCGTCCGGACCGCCGACCCACCAGCTGACCGGAGAGCCCTCTGAAACACAGGAGTGGATCAGTTCAGGAAGGAAACTCAGACAGAAGTCAAACTTTTACCTCGTTCACGAGTCCATAGGCAGGTTTTTTTTTACACGTGAGAAAACTAACATGTAAAGCTGCATTAATTCAGTACTACAACATGCTAGTGAGTAAGTAGAGGAGTTTTAGTGTCTGAGCAGAGTCAGAGGTGAGCTGGTGTGCTCGAGCTGCAGCGAGTGTAGAGGTGTGGGTGGGAAAAATAGGACACAACGTTATAGATCTGCGCATTCTAGAAGAAAACAACCGTGTAGAGTCACATGTAGGTCAGTTTAAGGCAGGAAGGCTTTAGTTTAATAGAAGAAAAACTCCAAATATGTAACTTTGATAAACAGAAATGAGTCTTTAGAGGTTTAAAGATTTAAGAGGTTTATTGTCATATTTACAGAAAACTAGACATTACTTTGCTCCTGAACCAAATGTGCACATTTTAGAAAAACTAAACGAGCAGAGCTGTGAACTCTGGTTGTGTAAAGTGACTATTACAGCGGTACAGAGATCACAGTAGGAGCTATAGAGGGAAAACTAAACCGCTGTAGATTATCTGTGTTTAGCCGTCTTCGCTGGCGGCAGAATAACTAAAGATCTACCGTACGGCGAGTCGTCAGAAGCCTCAAGACCTCGTGCTTGGCTTCAAAGACACTCACAAGCTCAACATGAGAACCTCTGGGCTCAGCGTCCAGTCCTGGGAGACCACTGCCGAGTCAAGAGATTGCTGGAAAGTCGCTGTCGTGAGCAAAACAAGCCGAGACGTCACATGATGCCCATCGAAGGCCAAAGAGGGAAACAGTCGTCCCAACAAGACCGAGAAGCCTCCGGACACGTCTGGTCTTCATGCCACTAACACATCGGCTTGTTTAGCCACAACAGGAAGTGTGTGAGCGACTGAACATGGTGCATCCCAAGGAGGCCGACCACGATGAGCGCTCAGTGAGATCGTCCAGCTCAGTGAGAGTCATTCACAAGCCTGATCAGCCAGAGAGGCTCATCAGCTGCTCAACAAGGCGGGTTTCCAACCATCTATTTGCTCAAACAAGCTGCACGACATTCGAATAAATAAACACAATATGAACCAAACAAAGAAGGTTCACCAACGCAGGAGAAGACGGGAAGTCGTGGAGATGGTTTGCAAAAGACCAACGCAGGAGTGATGATGGTGAGCACTGAGCAGGACAGAACAGAAGCCTCAGTTATAAAACATGTTAGTGGGTGAAACGGACTGAAGTCTGAACGGAAAGAGGAAGTTCTGTTTAACGGCTTCATCCACCAGCTTTGTGTCCCCAGATATTCATGAGATCGTGCACAAATAGCTCCACTTCAGGCCCGTTTTCCACGTCGTGTCGATGCTTTTAGAAGTTCTTACAGCATTTTTTAAATAACAATCGAAACAGTTTGTTAAAAGAGATCCTTCATCACACCGACATGACAATCAAACGGCAGAAAAACGTGTTCTAATGACGACTCGGCTTGTTAAAGACACACGAGGATCCATAACTCGCTCCGTCTCGACCTCGTTCGGTCTCATTAGCGGCTCATCGGTCAAATGTGAAAAACTTTATGAACCGCGCCGCCTAACGAGCGCCGTACGAATACAGCTGATCGATAACGTGGAACATGATCGATACAAACAGAAAGCATCTGCAGCTCAATAAAGACAATAATTCAGAGTTTTAATGTGCTTGAGGTTGTAAATCACACCAGAGGCTCTGATATCAACAGAGTTTGTGATTATTGGCTATAGAAGTGCCACGATTTTATCTACAGGCCGAACTTTTATTAGAAAGCAGTCTTACACAACAGAGCAGCTCAGATGTCAGTGTTTTCATATGTGATGCACTTTACTGCTGCTGTTGGTCGTCTGCTTCGATGCTAATCTGCATTTCGTCGTCTGAGACCTCGTCCACATGTAGCAAGGTGTCTCGCGAAGATATTTTCTTACGATTCAGCCTGCCGTCCACACGAAGGTGCAGATTTACAGCATTAAAAACGATTCTTTCAAAAGCCTCCGACCAAAGTAAAGATGTGTGAATCCTGTGCGTCTGCATGTGGACGTCAGTAACCAGGCTTTGGGTTCGAAACGTCATCGCCTGCGACAAAATATGTTCGGAAACGACGTGGACGTCCTCAGAACTGTGTTGGCGTCGTCTCTTTTCCAGATACTGTTCCATGTACAGGAACACAGGAGAAGGACGGCGTTAAGGACGGTTATTAGAGACGGAAGCTTCCTCTGATTGGACAGAATTTGGGGAACTACTGCCACCCAGAGGTTTGGCAGCTTATGAATGTGCTTAACGACACACCTGTGTGGTCAGGTGTAAATGGATTTATTTTCTAAAAACGAGGTGGTGGATATTCGGTTTAATAAAAACTCTGCTACGTGTGGACGACGTCTTCGTGTTTGTCCTCTTTGCAGTGACGATAAAGTTTAATTCGCTTTCGAACGCTTTCCTTCGTCCTACGTCCGACGTCTCAGCGAGTGCTTCGTACCTGCTGAGCCGAGGACGCGAGACTTCCTGCAGTGGTAGGCCAGCTCCTGCTCGCAGTGCTCCGATTGGCGGATGATCGCCGCCAGCTGCTCCTCATCAGACGCGTATTCAAAGTGAGCCGAGTGCCGAGCGCCGCCTCCGACTCTGGTCAGCTCGGTGTTGTTGTGCCGGATCACCGTCCACGTCTGGTCCTCTGGCGGGGAGGAGAAACCAAACATCTGTTTCTGGATGGATGCAGGTTACAGAGAAACCAGGTGTGTGTGCAGCTACCTGTCATGTCGCAGTAGACGAGCTGCGGCCTGATTGGTCCGCTGCCGTCCACGTCCACGTGGTAAAACCCCGACGTGTTGCCTCTGTGCTTGTAGGCCTCACAGGACTGCTCGTAGATGGCTGAGGAGAGATTTCCATCGTTAGTCGCTGCTGATCTGTACCTTTAATGCCACTGCAGCTCTGTCTGCTGCTGTGTTTGGCAGTTTTCAAGAGAAACCGTGATGATTTTCTCTTTTAATCTCTCGTGTTCTGCTAAATTAAATTGTATTTATTGGTTTACCGACTCATAATCGGCTCCTTCAGGCTTTCTGTTTGGTGGAGGACGTGTAGGATCGACCATGAGTGCACCTTATAGATGTAACTCCAGGTCTGCAGTGGAGGTTGGTTATATTCGCCTACATGGTGGATTTTACGTCGTCGATGGTGATGTTGGAAAGAAGAAAACTGAAAAGCAGTTTTCAGAAACACCTGCCATGAAAAATGTACTTTTTTCTGGACAAAAAATCACCATTTCTCTGATTTCTTTTTAGTTTTTTTCGTCTTTTTGTGGTCTTTTTGCATCTTTATGGTTGTTTTGTGTCTCTTTGTAGTCGTTTTGCTTTTGGTTTACTGTTTGCTAAGTTTAACCAACTAGTACAGAGATCCATGCAGCAGTTCTTCAGAGCCACTCGGCTGTATCTACCCTGGAGTACGTTAGTTTTTCTGCCCTGTAAGCGGTTCTGAAGGGGCGGTTCTTGGCCTTGGAACAAGCAGAAAGGCCCTAAAATGATCTGCAAGTGGAACACAGCCTTCTGAAGCTTTACATCTTTCTCTCCTGTTAGTCTTTTCTCGTTCACCCTCTACATCTGTTTCTCGGTGCGTCGGCCGGTTTGAGGGTCTGATCAGAACCTGACCTTCTGCCACGACCCGGTCCGCAGGGAGCCCGAGGCCGAGGCAGCAGCTTGTCTAATTACACATGAACACGAGCGTCGCTGTGCACCGTTCGTGACCTTTCGAGCGGCGGCGGCGGCGACGGGGAGGCGTGGGGTCTTACAGCTGTGGCAGGTGGCGCCGGTGTAGCCGGTGCCGGAGCAGTTGCAGCGGAAGGTGGTCCAGGACTGAGTGCAGCCGCCTTCGTGTTCGCAGCGACCCGGAGAACATCTGGAGACAGAAAACACAGCAAACGTTCATTAGTGTGTTCTAACAGGTCCGTCCATGATGAGAGCATCCTCAGTGTGTCGGAGTGAAATAACTCCTCGACTAAAGGCACACAGCCGTCACTATGACTGCACTGGAAAGACAAAAACAATAAAATAAAAATAACCTTAAAAAGCTACAGGCAGCACGAGGCCAGAAATGTGGAGGTAAAATATTCCGTCTGTCTGACAGCAGCAGAAACAACATGAAGACGTCCAGCTGAGCGTTCTGACTGCAGACGAGCTGTTGTCTGTTTATCGGCGCCTCTGTGGAAACTCTGACTGAAAACTAACAATAATAATACGACTGATTTGTCATTTTCTCACATGACTTTTAGAATCAGAATAAGTTTGAGCAAACTGTTGCTTTTCTTTAATTGTTTTTTTTACGTCCTCTTCAGACTGTTTCAGGGTTGAAACAATAAGAACAAGACGAAAACCGTCTTAGCATCATGAAAACATGCTTCATCTAAGGTACAGATACGTTTAATTAATTACACAACAGTACTGATTAACTTTTGATCCTACACATTGACACAGTCTGTAGTTTTCCTTCAGCTCTCCTTCCTGCTGTGTTGCCTTCAGCCTGTGTTCTGGTTCTAAATTTGTTCTTTAGTTCAGGATTACGGTTCTTGTGAGAAATGGACCCGTTTGGTCATCTGGCACCAACGCCGGCTCTTTTATGGGAACGTGCTCACGGCTAGATTAAGAAACTCTGCAGGCCTCTGGAGCCAAACGGATAAACAGTGGAGGAGTCACGATGACACAAACAAACAAATAAAAACAGTCACTGAGCTCACAGCTGAACAGGAACTCTGGGTTTCTCCTGGATGGTTTATTTTCTGCTTAAAGGATGGTTTTGGTAGAACCTGCTGCCTCTGAGTCTAATGTAATCCACATGTAACCCTGTAGAGCCCTCAGAGGGAGATGAACCGGGTTTATAAAGGCAACAAAACCAAACATTTAACAACAACTGAATCCTCTTTTCGGACATTTAAACATGTAATACATGGAATAATGTGCACAGAGCAGATCATGTCTGGATGAATGAAGCCCGTTTAGCAGAAAGTTCACTGACAGTCATGAACAACAGTCTGCATACGACTGTAAAGACCGTTTATAGTAGGGCAGGACTGAGTGTTCAGCGACTCCTAAACTAAAACCGTTTTGTGTCTTCATCACGGGTTCTGAGAAGCCAGGAGACCCGTCTGAACCCTGAACTCCAGCTGGACTGAACCATTTCTTTTCCACTTTTGATGTGTCTGGGGTCATTGTCTTGTTGAAACACCCAAGATCATCCAGAACTTTCCTCCAGAAGTTCTTTACTTTGTCCAGGATCCAAACACACAAACAAAAGTCACCAGAAACTGACTCCATTTGACTGTACAGGTCTTCACAATTGTACGTAAACTTTCCTTCACGACTCTACATCAGTGTCTCTGTTTTATTAACTAAATGGTGCTGACCTGTCGATGATGCCACACATGTCGATCTGCAGGTGGCTGTAGTTTCCCATCAGCCTCTGCTGCACCTGGATCAGATCCACCGGCTGGTCGTCCACAGTCAGGAGACGCATGCAGCCCTGGAACGCTCTGAAGGGATTCATGCACTGACTGCTGCTGTCAGAAGGACAACCTGCAACCAGGAGAGAAAAAAGAGACAGGAAGTGAGGAGAAAACATCCACATGGAAACTACTGCTGAGCTTTATTTCAGCTGTTACATGTGACTGTAATTATTCAACAGCCGCTCACCACCATAGAACAGTTGACCTCCTGCAGTGATAACAAACGAAGGGCTGGCGTGAGCTGCAGCTGCTTCGTCTCCGTCCACCATGACAGTCAGACGTCCTCGTCCTGAGATCAGGTCCACAGAGTGCCACTGGCCGTCGTTCAGGGCCGAACCTGAGGAAACATCATCCTTTAATT
>NW_007578222.1:0-13584 GCF_000690725.1 Stegastes partitus
CAAAATGACCACAAAGAAAACCACAATGTGGTGCAAAATGTCTAAAACAAGTAAAACCACCACAAGAACACACAAAAGCACCTCAAAGAACCGACCACAATGAGTCACACAACAACCACAGGTCATGCTGAAGGCCCAGTATCTGGTGGATCAGCACTAGAACCACATCAACAACACCAATGTGATGAAAAACCACCACAAAGAGATGCAGACCACAAAAAGACATACAATAACCACAGACACAACAACAAAAGGACAGAATAAAGATCTCAAAGATAAAACCTCCTCAGACACTAAAACCAACAACAAAGAGACACAACCACCACACAGTGATGCAAAACGACCCAAAACAGACACACAGCCGCCTCAGAAACACACAAAATAACCACAAACATACTACACAACCACAAAAACACCACAAACATCTTAAAACACCCACAAAGAGACACAAAACCACCTCCAGAGAGGAAAACTTGAACACAAAATAACTTCAAACTGAAGCAAACTCACAACAAAAGTCACCGATGACTTCACCAGCCATCGGTTTCTCTGTTACACGTTGTTCACTGAACCAGACGCTGCTCTTATATCTGCTGTTTGAGGCTCTGCTTCATCTCCTCTGACAGCAAACTGAACATGGAGCTGACCTGGACTCCAATAAAACACTCTGATTGTAACTACACGGGCAGAGGACACGTTTCAAGTCACTTAGGACAAGTTTTAAGTTCCTTTAGGCTACTTTCAAGTCATTTTACACTCGTCTCAAGTCAATTTAGACACATTCCAAGTCATTTAGGACATATCTGAATCATTTTAGACAAGTTTCAAGTCTATTTAAACTAGTTTCAAGTCATTTAGGACAAGTTTCAAGTCACTTTAGACTAGTTTCAAGTCATTTAGGACATATTGGAGTCATTTTTGACAAGTTCCAAGTCCTTTAGGATCAGTTTTAAGTCATTTTAGACTAGATTAAAGTCATTTAGGATAAGTTTCAAGTCATTTTATACAAGTCTCAAGTCATTTTATACAAGTTTCAAGTTACTTTTGACTAGTTTCACATCATTTAGGACAAGTTCCAAGTCACTTTACACAAATTCCAAGTCATTGAGGACAAGTTTCAAGTCATTTTAGACTAGTTTCAAGTCATTTAGGACACATTGGAGTCATTTTAGGCAAGTTCCAAGTCTTTTAGAATGAGTTCCAAGTCACTTCAGACTAGTTTCAATTAATTTAGACTAAGTTTCAAGTCCCTTTAGACTAATCTCGTCCCTTTAGACAAGTTCCAAGTCCTTTAGGATGAGTTCCAAGTCACTTTAGACAAGTTACCAGTAATGCCATTTTCAAGTCATTTTAGACTAGATTCAAGTCATTTAGGAGAAGTTCCAAGTCATTTTATACATTTTATACAAGTTCCAAGTCATTTGGGACAAGTTTCAAGTTACTTTAGGCTAGATTCAAGTCATTTAAGACACACTGGAGTAATTTAGGACAAGTTTCAAGTCATTCTAGACTAGTTTCAAGTCACAGCTCCAGAACTTTTCATCACGGTGTTGGTAAAGTCCTCACCCGCTCGGAGCTGCTCTCCTCCGGCCGCTCCCCCTCACCGCCGCCGGCTTACTGTCCTCCAGCCGCGGCGGGGTCGTCGCTCCGCCGCCGTTCTGCCTCCTCCACCCGCCGTCCCGGTCCCTCCGCCGGAGCAGGCCGGGCTGCAGGGCTCCCTGTCCGGGGTGCGGAGGCTGCAGGCTGAAGATCCAGAGGAGGAGCAGAGAGAACCGCATGTTGGGTCGCAGAGGAGGCGGACGATCAAACAGCTGCAGCTCACATCTGCATCCTCACACTGACCACAAGCAGCGGCCAGCGCTTATATTCCGCCGCCGGCAGCCAATAGGAGCCGAGCAGCGCAGCGGAGCAGCCAATCAGAGGCCAGCAGCCAGGATAACGGGCAGAAAAAAAAACTTCTCACATCAGATTAAAAACTTCGTCTTTTGTCTCAAACTGCAAATAAAATGAACCAAAAGAGGCTCATTAAAACATTATTATGCCAGTCTATTTTAAATAACAGCTTTTAATAAATAATTACCAATTATTAACTAGTAATTATTAATTAAAACTATACTAGTAGGTAGTTGCAGCTTCACAGATGTCAGTTTTCAGGTTTAATCTATTAATTGACCTTTAAAATGGTCCCCACAGTATAAGCAACAACAATATTCATGATGGTTACATTAATAATAATAATTATTATTATTCTGTGCTACCTGGATCTACCTGCAAAGGTCATGACATCACATCTCGTTGGGAGCCAATCAGGTTGCAGTATGAAGTGTACACAGGTCTGATGTAGGAAGTGTGCAGGTTACAGATACTGTAGAGGACATTAAATGGAAAATTTATAGTGAAAAAATAATGTTATTTTTTAATTCTGTCAATAATTTTGTCATAATTAGACATTTTTATGTGATCATTTTATTATAGTAAGTCAAAGATTGACGTTGTACAATATTTCGGATTTTAAAAAATCAAATCTTAACCTTGTCTGTCACGTTGTCTTGATTTTATGTCATTTTATGATAATTGCGACTTTTTAATCAGAGAATTTTTTTTATCTCATAATTTGAACTTTTGTCATTATTTCATTGTGGTGAGTCATTGTTTTGACTTGTTCCGAGTTTTTATCTCTTAATTTTCATTTTAAAAAGAACATTTTTTTCATTTTGTACAATTATAATAAATTTTTCTTCTTTCATTTTTTTAACTGCGTCACTTCCGTTTACTGTGTTGGGTCTTTTGTGTTGAAACCTGTAACCGGAAACAGTCTTAACTGTCGTTGCTAACTTTAAGCTAACGAGCTTCTGCATTAGAACTAAATGAACATCCTCAGCTGCGGACTTTTAGCGTATTTTGACCCGTTTTAAGAAACGTTCATTTTAACCCGTTAGCTGACCGTGTTAGCATCTCTTTTTATACAGAGTGTAGTTTAGCACTGAGGCACTAAAAGGCTCCTGAAGAGCTGCTGCAGCAGTTAGCTCGCTCTGCTAGCATCCGCACACACAGTCTATGTTAGCATTCAGGCAGGTGCGGCTAGCTCCGGTAGCGGTTAGCTTGTTGGGCTAACTCAGCAGGATGGACCTGTTCGATGACCTGCCGGAACCGACACAGACCTCCGGTGAGTGGACGTTAATTAACGGCTAATGACAGTGCTAATGAGCGGTGTCGGTGAAGCTCAGTGAAGGCTGTCATCATGCTAACGGAGCTAAGGAGCGCAGACTTTGAATGGACAAACGTTAGCACTGGTGCGGCTGCAGAAATGGCATTGAATTAAGAAGATCTCCAACATCTGCAGCATCACCAAGAACAGCAACGACACAGGATTTCAATGATATTTAATTGCATTACGATGAAGTCATTAATATGTCAGTTATGACTGAAGAAATGCTCAGAATCAAGAGACTCAAAGCCTTCACAGAGGCTGCACGACCACTTTAAAGAGATGCAACAACACCATCAGGTGATTCAAAACAGCCACAAAAAGTCACATAACCACCAAAAATAACGGAAAATCATCTCAGAGAGCGGCGAAAAGGCCTTTTGGGGATATTGAACAGCCACGAGGAGGTGAAAACGACCTCAAAGAGACACAACACTGCCACAGAAAGCTGCAAAAACACCCCCAAAAGATGGAAAAACAACCACCAGGAGACACAAAACCAACTTAAAGAGATACAACAAAACCATTAAGTGATTTAAAACAGTTTCAAACAGATTCAAGGCAGTCTTAGAGATGCAAAATGACCATAAAGTGACTCAAAACCACTACAAAAGATGCAAAACCAGCTCAGAAGGAGGCAAAAACACCATAAGGGGACACAGAACAGCAGCAGAGGTGCAAAATAATCTCGGTTTCGACTCTCACAAGCTTTCTGCAGGTCTTAGGAAAAGCTTTGAACTCCACAGAACTCATAATTTAATTCTCAGATGTTTGTAAAATTTAGATTCTTGCCTGTGACAAGCAGCAATGGCAGTTATGACAGGTTTTGTATTTGATGACAGACTATAAGTAGGCGTTACATATCTATAAACTGGCAGTGAGATTATCTGTCAACTTGTCTGAGTCAAGTCCACATTCATTGATTAGACAGATTAGGATTTCTGCTCATATCGCTGTTTTTCAGTGGCGTGAAAAAGGTATTAAAGATCATTATTTGTTTGTTGAAAATATAGTTTGATTCTGTTCTTCTTCAGCTCCGGTTTCTGCGGCGCTCACAGCTCAACCACAGAACACCAAAGAAGAAGAGGAGGAGGAGGAGAAGGGATTAAAACGGAAACGAGAAGATGCAGAACATCACTCCGATAGAACGGCGCGAGAGGAGGAGTGTGGGGAGATCAAGAAAGTTTGTAAAGAAGGTTTTCAGCTGTTCCACCGCAATGTTTGTTTGCTTCTTTTCCTCTGATCAAAGCTCCGCGCAGAAGGAAAGCTGACATGCAGAGAGGACAGTGTACAGAGCTGCTGTTTGTCGTCCTGCAGGCCTCCCCAGGCTCAGAGGCTTCGTGGCGGCGAGGCGAGGCGAGCGCGAGGAGATGCAGGACGCTCACGTGATGCTGCCGGACATGAGCAGCTGCCTGCCGACGCTGCCGGGACACGTGTAAGAAAGTTATTGTATTAGAATGGGAATCACACATCAGCCACGATGCAGCGTTTCTCTGTAAACTGAAGCACTTCAGATCCGTCTGAGGGCTGCAGCTTGTTGGACGTCGTGTCTTTCTGTCCTGCAGGTCTCAAGTCTCTCAAAATTTGTCCAGAATGAATAAAACCAGTTCAGCATGACTAAAAACCAGTCCAAAAAGACTTGAAAATGTCCAGAATGACTTGAAATGTGTCGAAAATGACTTTAAACTTGTCTGAATTAACTTGAAACGGGTCCAGATTGACTTGAAAATATCCAAAATGACTCCAGGAGGTCCTAAATGACTTGAAAATAGTCTAAAGTGACCTGAAACTTGTCAAAAATGACTCCAATGTGTCCTAAATGACTTGTAACTTGTATAAAGTGACTTGTTGCTTGTCCTATATGACTTGAAACATGTTCTAAATGACTTGGAACTTGTCCAAAACGACTAAACCAGAACAACCTGCAGACTCAGAACTGCAGCTTGTTGAGAATCATCTTTTTTTTGTTTGTTTGTTTCCTGCAGGTCTCGAGTCTCGTACTTCGCCGTCTTCGATGGTCATGGTGGAGCTCGAGCGTCTCAGTTCGCCGCCGAACATCTTCACCACACTCTGGCCAAAAAGTTCCCCACCGGTGAGTCAGTAACGAGTTAGATGTTGGGATGTAGATGAAATGTCACAGTTATAGATTCAGATTTAAAGGTTCAAGTTCCAGGTGGACAGTGGAAAATCAAATTTTTATTTTGGGTTTTACATCGTCTGGCTGATAAATGGTTTTATTTAGGCGACTTTAAGAAGAATGATCTCGTCTTTTAAACCTTTCAGATCTCAGAGGGTTCATGGTTTGAGTCTTGTGTTTCAGGAGACCCTGAAAACATGGACAAGCTGATTAAAAAGTGTCTCCTGGACACTTTCCGACAGACGGACGAGGAATTCCTGAAGAAAGCTTCCAGCCAGTAAGACTTCAACAAGCAGAATGTTTCTCATGTGAAATAAACGTCGGAGTCGAGCTGCAGCGAAACATTTCCACCGATGTTTGTGTGAACAGGAAGCCGGCGTGGAAGGACGGATCCACGGCCACGTGTGTGCTGGTGGTGGACGACATGGTGTACGTGGCCAACCTGGGAGACAGCAGGGTGAGCTGGCTTTGATCTGGTCACTAGAACCAGGACGAGGGTTTAAACACGTCGATGTTTCAGCCAGAGACACAAAAATATGGGAGAATATGCGCAGAGCAGATGTAAACAATGATCCTTATCCTTAAAACCAACGTGCAGAATATTAAGACTTTGATTAAATTTAACAATTTTAAGCATCGTTTTCGGTTCCTGAAAAGCTGCAGTTCACATGATATGTTCAAGTTCCCAAACTTTAAAATCCTGCTGCTTCGCTGTTAGTTGCAGCCGTGCAGGAAACTCAGAACCACTTCTCTGTGTGTCTGCAGGCGGTGTTGTGTCGGATGGAGGCGGCGGCAGCAGACGGTCAGAGGAAGCCGGTGACTCTGGCGTTGAGTAAAGAACACAACCCGACCATCTATGAGGAGAGGATGAGGATCCAGAGGGCCGGAGGCACCGTCAGGTCTGGACCAGTCCGATCTGGTAGTCGATCTGATCCCAGCTAGGCTAACGCTAACGCCCATCTGTTTGTGGCTCCTGCAGGGACGGCCGGGTGCTCGGCGTCCTCGAGGTGTCGCGCTCCATCGGAGACGGTCAGTACAAACGCTGCGGAGTGATTTCAACGCCGGACCTGAGGAGGTGTCAGCTCACAGCCAACGACAGGCAAGAACAGCTGATTGGTTGTTAGCAGAACAGCCTCCCTCGCTGTTAGCATGACAGAAAACATTAAGTTTAGCTCTATGTGGTAATTAAAAAGCTTGATTTCAAACATGCTCACGAAAGAATATCCGTCGCTTTTATCCAGTCCAGAATTTGCCCAGAAAATTTGCTGAAAACAAGTTTTTTTTTTTTTGCGGTGGATACAGACAGATTGGACTTATATTGTAAATATTGTATTTTATATAGATTTTATTCAGAGTTTCTTTCATCTAGGTTTCAGCTGCTGACGTTCTTCTTTCTCTCTGCAGGTTCATCATTCTGGCCTGCGACGGTTTGTTCAAAGTGTTTTCAGCCGATGAAGCTGTAAAGTTCGTCCTCAGCGTCCTCCAGGTGTCTCTCTGCTTCCTGTCTGGTTTATCTTATTTTAATGTTTTTTAAATTATTTTTGATTACCGTAGTTTAGAATATCTTATTTTAGATTATTTTATTTTAATTTAGCTCTTATTAGCTTATTTTATATTATCTTCTTGTTTTATTTTAGATGATTTTATTTTATTTTAAGTAAAGGGCGTAATAATTCCCGTCTCTGCCTGCAGGGCGGCAGCGTGGAGCAGCACCCAGAGCTGACGGAGGAGGAGCTGAAGTTGGAAGCCGCCTGCCAGCAGTTGGCCGGCGAGGCGGTGAGACGAGGCTGCGCCGACAACGTCACTGTGATCCTCGTTTCTATTGGTTACTGAATGTACGCATCATCATCATCTTCATCATCGTCATCATCGTCATCATCATCATCTGAATTCTGCTCGTCGTCGTCTCGTCCATTTTCCAATAAAAGCCTTTTTTCTTTACGTTCCTTTTGAATCGTGTTTGACTTTTACCCCGCAGCTTTATTGACACATTTATCTAAAGCAGAATCACAGTGAGACGATAAAATGTAAATATGAGTTGAAATTATAAAAACAAAACGTTAAAAAAGATAAAACGTTAAAATAAGGAAGAACATTTAAATACAATAAAAGAATAGAAAAAAATAAACAATTCTGAGATCTAAAGTAATTCAGTTTCAATTTTAGTTGCTGAAGTTTCCCACATATTAATAATTATGTTGTACAGATCAGAAAACGTCATAAACGCACTGTTGAGTTCTCGGCAAACAGAAGATCCTGCACATCTCATCACATCTGAAAGCTTATTTACTATAACAATGATGAATGACATCATGTCTGAGCTACAGTGACTAGCTGTTGTATTAAATAAAAGTCATTATTGTTAATAATATTAACACTGATAATAATAGTTTATCTTGGGAACCTGTGGACATTTTTCTTTAGTTCATTATTGAACAGAGTGAGTGGGTGTAGTTCCACTCCGGGCCGCCGGGGGTCGCTGTCGCCGGGGGGTCGCTGTCTCGCCGCCGGCTGCCTCAGCTGTCGGTTAGCAACAAGTACAACAACAGCAGGATGCGGAGACACAGCTGTTAGTCGGAAAACTCCGCAAACTCCGTTTATTCCCGGATTCAGCCGAACCGAGCCGACATGCGGGACCGGCGGGAGCGCGTGCACGGTTCCCCATCGATCCGGCGCCTGTGAAAGTATCGATTTGGCGCGTGGACGGAGGCTGAAGTGCGTTTTCCCGGTTTGTGCGTGCGTGCGGAGTTTGATGTGGCAGGAGATGACAGCTAGCGGGCTAACTGCAGGCTAGCTGAACGGTGACAGGCTAACTGGAGGCTAACGGGCTAACTGCAAGCTAACGGGCTAACAGCCAGGATGAAGAGGCTTTGATAAACTTTATCAGCAGCCGGACAGACACACAGACACAGACCGTCATGGACTCTCTGCTGGACTTTGAGGAGTGCATCAAAGACTCACCTGAGTTCAGGTGAACACACCCACTCACACGCACACGCACACGTAGAGCATCTCCGGGCTGCGCATGTGCAGTAGTGCTGAATTAATATTTGTATTAACGCTATTTGTAGTTGACAGTAGAAGCAGGAACTGTTTCTGTGGTAGAGAGTTGTTCAGGGAAGCAGTGGACGTCCAGTGGAGCGAAATCTCTTTTCAGGATAACAGTTCAAATGTATAAATGCTAATAACACTAAAAAACAACAAAAAACAAAGCGTGTTTCCATTCAGCTCCACCGTCAGTCTCATGTCTCAGATGAAGTGAAGCAGCCAGATACCACCAGGATTCTCAGTTTTAATTCATTTTATTGATGCACTTTCTGCACCTTTTGGTAATTTCGATGACATGTAAATGAATTTTAAAGAAAATCCCACATACGCTGCAGCATCTACAGCAACATACAGGCTGAGGAACTGTGTGTTTTCATTACGAGGCTGAATGTTTGCTCATCTATTTATTTATTAGTAATTCCACTCTTGCAAATGTTATTGCAGTTAAGCAACCAAACTGTGTAATGATCCACTTGATACGCAAGAAAAGAAATAAAGTGGTTCTGGAGGGAAACTGCGTTTGGTTTTGTGAACATTCATCCTGAGCTGCTTTGTTTCAATGAAAGGCAATAAAATACAGATTTTTCAGATGATTTTGGAGACATGAGTGCGATACTTTTAAGATTTTAAATCCAAATATGAAAAAGACGATGTGATATTTGCTCCGTCTGTGTTCCTGATGATGTTTTATTTATTCATGTTTTAGGCTGAATCTGGATCAGTTTGAGGCGGATGTTTCTGTGCTGGAGACACAACTGGACAAGGTACAGATCCTGGTAACACTGCTGCTGCTGTTACTGCTCATACTGTACTCATACTACCTCCACTACTACAAATACTACTACACCTATTACTACTGTAGAAATAAAAGTAGCACTAACTAGTACGACTTGAGCTCCCACTGACTACGTTTACATGCGAGCTAATCTTCTGTTATTATTCTGAATACGCAAAATTCATGTCACCAACGTGTCTCGTTTGATGCTGAATGAAACATTTCAAGTCAGGATATTTTCTGCATGCGAGCGCACATGAAGAAAATATTAATTTTTTCCCTCATCCTAAAAAATAGACAATAATCCTGCTGAACTTTTTACATGGATAAAAACAAATATTTCACCAATATTCCTCAGATGTTTTATGGTTTTCCTGCAGTAGTATGACTGTATAAACATTCATTCGCCTATTTCTTGGTTTGCATCTCTAACTTAGTGTCACAAACTTCTGTCCAAATCCTATCTGTGACAGGAATCATCTTCTGTGTCCTGAAATTTTCTAAAAACATCCAGACTATTAGTAAGAACGATGAGGCTTAACATCACGTAGACACAGAGGCTGATATAAATCCTAGTTTTTAAGGTGTTTTTGAAATCAACAATCCTGTAACTATTCAGCTTCTTTGCAGATTAACTCGGCTTTTGTTTTATTGTAGATAAAAGTCTGGCGTGCTGGATAATCTCTGTCTGCTGCTGTTGATTTCTAACACAAATCCACCGAATAAATGTCAGAAAAATGCTTATGAAACCTGAATAATATTGATTGATCTCACAGGTCTCAACTGGAAAATGCTGCAGTTATAATGATGCATAATTCAGAATATCCTGTTAACGTGACGATTTGTGTCGTGCACATGTAAGCTCAGTCGCTGTTGCAGGACATGTTTGAGGACATTTCGTGATCTGTACTGTCTGTGTCTGACCAATCAGGTGATGAAGCTGTGTGGGAAGATGGTGGAGGCGGGGCAAACATACAACGCAGCCAATCAGCTGTTCCTGAGCGGCCTGGCCGAGCTCTCCGCGTATCACAAGAAGGACGGCGTTATCACGGTAACATTTAACCACGTAGAAGAGATTAACGGATGCAGGTTTGAACAGTAAAGCTTTAGAGCTGCGATCTCTCTGGCAGCCAGCAGGGGGCGACTCCTCTGGATCCAAGTCTATGAGAAGCTGACCCTACTTCCTACGTCATTTTCTACCTCAGTAAACATTTTCCGAAAGAGTTAGTGGTTCTAATCTGTAGTTCAAAGTCTCCTTCAACACAACATGATGTTCGTTTAGTAAATTATTTTTTTACTTTAAAGCAAATTAACGTTTTTGCTTTTCGCACCCGGTTTCAAAAGTTTTCCTCAAACCAACAGGCGACGTCACGTCCATCTTTTATGAACAGCTTTGGGGAAAATATCAAATTATGATTTTATTCTGACGGATATTTTGATTTGATTTGTGAGATAAGATTTTTAAAGTCGAGCTTCAGTTAAATAATTATAATGATTAATTAGTGATTAATTTAAAACGTGAAACAGGAGATACCATCAGAACTGTCACTCAAAGACTAACAGGAATAATTCTTCAGATTTAAACATTCTAAGTACATATATATATTTTTTACTTTATTATGAAACTGCTTTTATTTTAAATAGCTTGCTTGTAATTCTGGGTATAAATAAAGCAACAGCAGCGTTATTGCTAATAGTGGTGGTAATATTTTACTTTTATTTGTGTCACGTTGAATTTAAATGTTTTCACACAGTTTTTTCTTACTTTTGGACGTTTTAATGCTCCATGCAACGTGCATTTCATTGCTTTGATGTGTAAAATGCACAAATAAACTCTAGTTTATTATTAAATTACAAGTTTGTTCTTCAGCAGCAGCGTTATTTGTGCTGGATCTGGACTCTTTGTGTTTCACCCGAGTGTCTGAGGGCTTGCAGCAGCCTCACAGCTCTCTGTCGCGTCCTGTTTTGTCATTTTCCTGTGAAACGTTTCCCTCTGACTTCCTGTTTCCTTCCCCCTCAGACCTGCCTGAACCAGTTCCACCAGGGTCTGCAGGAGATGCTCAGCTTCCACACCGTGAGTCCTGAGCAGCGACCCTGCGCCGCTTTTCAATTATAAACGGCTGAATTCACGATGAAGCTGCTCTCATCTGCAGATGTTTCTGGTGTCAGACAGTAGAGGAAGGATGAAATAGTGACTGAGACTCAAACTGCAGCTTAAACACTGACGTTATAAAAACACATTTACCAAACACAGGAGCTGAAAACAATAAATCGGCTGAGAGTTTAGATGTTTACATGTGAAAAGGTCCTCAGAAAGAAAGTCAGAAGATAGAAAGTCCTCGTAGTTTAATCGTAGCAACTGCTTGAGTTCCTTGAAGACGTTCCACCTCTCATCCAAGAGGCTTCATCAGCTCTGACTGACTAGTTGTTAGTTCCAGATGCAGATCTCCTGAAGGAGACGTTAACACCTGAGGTTTGGTTGTTTTTCTGTGTTCATGTCTCCTTCAGGATATCAGCATCTGGAACAAACAACTAGTCAGTCAGACCTGCTGAAGCTTCTTGGATGAGAGGTGGAACGTCTTCAAGGAACTCAAGCAGGTCCAGTTGCTACGATTAAACTGATAGAACAACCACGACCTGGAGGACTGGAGTTCCCAGTTTGACCTGCAGGTGGCAGCATCACGCCAACGTTCTGAAGGCTAAACCCAGAAACAGTGATGCAGAGATGTGTCCCTGTGGTTTATCGTCACCGTAACATGATGCAGAACCGCCTTTAATTTGATTTTGGAGGGTTTTAAAGAGATCAGATTGTCTAAAAGCAGAACCAGAGCATGAAGATGGATAAATCTGTCCAGTAGCTCCACCAGCTGCCTCCGTCGTCTCCCAGAGGCTGATCAGTAATTAACGGAGTCTGTGAGAAGCTGCAGCAACACAACAAACGTGAAATATGATTACTGTTCAGAGTGTCTGGTGTGTTTCGTCCTCAGATGTTGTTCGATCAGACGCAGAGAGCCATCGGCCAGCAGCTGACGAACCTCTGCACACAGTGAGTTCATTCTGCAGAAGTCCAGCTTCTGTTAGGAACTAGTTTATGATTTATCCCCGTTGATCTGCTTTTACTGTGTGTGTCCATGTTTTAATCTACTAAAAAAGTGTTTTATCTCATTCCTGTTTAGCTGATTTATAATACTTAAGGTTTTATTCTTGTATCTGTGTTTTTAAATTGAAAAAGAGTTTAAAAAATAAGCTTTATTATTGTTAATGTCACTAATAACGTACCTAAAATAGACACTTCTAAGGTTATTTGATCAGTTTTTAAACTTTAAAAAGGCAATAAATTCATTTAATTACCATTAAAATATTTTAAAAAGTCTAAAATTAAATTCATAAAAGTCTTAATGTTTAATGTTTTTCTAAATTTGTAAAATATGTTATTTAATCTGATAAATGATAACACATTTTTGCTCCTAAAATCCCAAAACTTCAGCTTAATTACAGCTTATAGATAATTAAATTGATTTCAGATTGATTTCTGTTTCATTTTATTTTTATGTAAATGAATCAGAATCCATTTTAATTGGTCCCATTGATTTAATTAGTTTCATTATACAGCTGCGGATGTAATATTACAACAAACATTTGTTGGTCTCTGCTGATTAGAAACTTGTTTTAAACTCTCTGTGCATTAAATGAAACTGGCCATCTGATTGGCTGGCAGCTGTCTGTCTGCACCAATGGTCTTTCGTTGCTAACGGTAACCGTGTGTGCGTCTCCAAGGTTCGTGCCCCAGCTGGTGGAGACCAGGAGGGAGTTCGTGCGGATCGGGGAGGACCTGGAGACGGCGGCGGTGAAGAGCGCTCAGGTGTCCCGACACAAAGCCGCCGACGCCGAGCGAGCGAGTCACCTGCTGCTCGCCACGCGCAAGTGCTACCAGCACTTTGCCCTGGATTACTGTCTGCAGGTACGACTCAGAACGTCGCCTGAAGCTCGCCTGTGAACACCTGATGCTGAATGTGCTTGTTTCATCTTCCAGCTCAACACCTTCAAGACGCAGCAGAGGATCGACGTCTTGAACTCAGTGAGTCGCTTCCCTGTATCTCTGCTCATTTAAAGGACGAGTTCAACGTTTTAAAAAAGCTAAAAGACAAAAATCCAACCTGCTGGATCAATAAACAAATGCAGCACGGCTCAGAACCAGTGAACAGAGGAGCTACATTTAGCATGATGGAACATCTCACAGCAGAATAAACACATCAATCTGTGTTCTCAGGTGTTCTCCTTCGTCCACGCTCAGTTCACCTTCTTCCACCAAGGCTTCGACCTGCTCAGGGATCTGGAGCCCACCATGAAGACCATGGCAGCGCAGGTCCTGACCTCTGATCCGCTTTTATCCACTTAAACTTGGTCATTTTAGTT